>NW_007251106.1:104163-134474 GCF_000164805.1 Carlito syrichta | reverse complement strand
GCCCAGGCGGGTGTCGAACCCGCGGGCTCAGGCAATCCACTCACCTCGGCCTCCCAAAGTACTGGGATTACAGGCTTAGCCACTGAGCCCGGCCAAGTATATTATCTTTTTGATGTGTTGTTGGATTCCATCTACTAGTATTTTATTGAAGATTTTTACATTTTTGTTCATCAGAGATCTTGGCTTATAGTTTGCTTTTATGTTGCATTATTATATAGTTTTGGTATTTAGTTTTGGGTAATATTGGTCTTCTGGAATGAATTAAAGGAATTCCCTTCTCAAATTTTTGGACTAGTTTGGAAGAATTGGTACTAGTTATTCTTTCAAAGTTTGATAGGATTCAACAGTGAAACAATCCAGTTTTGGACTTTTGTTGTTGAGAGGCTTTGTATTACTGATCCAGTCTCATTGGTTGCAAGTCAACCCCTGTCCCAAAATCCTTGGCTACATCCCCAGGACAGCTACAGCCTCCATCTCAAATGATATGGCTTTTGAGGCCATGAGAAGCATCCGCACACTCTGGAACACTCCTACTTCGGTTTTCTTCTGAGTGGTACACTCAGAGCCTGGCCTTTGATGATATCAGCCTCAGAGAGATTTAGCTCTTCCACCATCTCTACTGTTACCACATTCTCTACTATAATGATGTGTTGGAGGAAGCACTTCTGCACATCCTTTGCAAATTCCACAAAGTGTTTGGAGTAGTCATTTGCCACATTCAGGCATATATAGTTCACCTGAGAAATAGCTTCCAGGATCTATTCCCACTGCTCAAAGTAAGAGCCTGTGCCTGAGCTAGCAGCCAAATGTTCAAGACAGAATTCTGGCTAGTAAACTCTTGTCATTGATCGAGGCAGTAGTGCTTATGGACAGCAGTGAAGAGAGAGAACTTACAGAGAACCTAGGACATCTCAAAGGTGCCCAAAGTATCCATAATAGTGGCAATGATGAACCCCAGGGTAGGTCTGCTTTGAGTTTCAAAATGAAAAAAAATCTTGTAAGATCCACCTCGCTTTGAGACTTAAGGATGTTGTGTTTGAGCCTCAACAGGATATCCTTGAAGTCCAGTTTCACATCATTGTTGATATGAAGCATAAGAGGAGCCTCATAGCAATGAGTCTGAGGGCTCCTGTTGCCTTGGTCCAGGTGGCAGTTGCACAAAAGACCACCTTGCTTAGCCACTGTTCTCATGCAATCCAGTTATTTTTGTTTGGCTTATCTATTTCTTCCTGGTTCAATCTTGATAGGTTGTATGTGTCCAGAAATTTATCCACTTCCTCTAGGTTTTCCAATTTGTTGACCTGTAGTTATTCATAATAATCTCTAATAATCCTTTATATTTCTGTGGTATCTTGTGATGTTTCCTTTTTAATTAATGATTGTATTTATTTTGGTCTTCTTTTTTCTCTTCGTTAGTCCAGCTAGTGGTTTATCAATGTTGTTACCTTTTTAAAAATCAGCTTTTTGTTTTATTGATCCTTTGTATTGTTTTTTAATCTCTATTATTTCATTTAGTTCTGATCTGATCTTTATTATTTTTCTTTTTACTTCTACCAATTTTGGGTTTGGTTTGTTCTTGCTTTTCTAGTTCTTTAAGATGCATCAGTGGGTTTTTAAAAAACTTCCTGCTTTTTTGATGTGGGGCATTGATTGCTACAAATTTTCCAAACAGTACTTTATTTCTTTTGTCTTGGTATGTTGTGTTTTCTTTTTCCTTTCCTTCCTCCCTCCCTTCCTCCCTTCCTTCCTCCCTTCTTGTCTTTCTTTTGAGTCAGAGTCTCTGCTCTGTTGCCCAGATTGGAATGCAATGGCATGATCATGGCTCCCTCCACCACAACCTCTTGGGCTCAGGCAATCCTTCCATCTCAGCTTCTCAAGTAGTTGGGACTACAGGTATGTGCCACCATGTCCAGCTATTTTTTTTCAAGTTTTTTTTTGTAGAGACAGATTCTCACTATGTTGCCCAGACTGGTCTTCAGGCCCTGAGATCAAGCTATCCTCCCAAAGTGCTGGGATTACACTCTTGAGCTACCATGCCCAACCCTTTCTTTTGCAATATAGGTATTTAAAACTATAAATTTCCCCCAAGCACCATTTAATAGCACCTCCAAAATGTGATATGTTATCACTGAGTTTAAAACATTTCTAATTTACTTGCAATTTATTTATTTTTCTTTTTTTTGACTTTTGAGTTATTTACAAGTACTATTTAAAATATTTGTGGTTTTTCTAGGTATTTACTGTTTCTGGTTTTTAAGTAAATTTTTAGTACTTAAAGAACACACTGCAAGTTCTATTCAAGTGAGTCTAGTTTAGCATAAGAAAGTGTACACTGGTTAGAGAAAAAAAAGCTTTCATGATTAACCTGAATTTAAAATATTAAGCCAACAAAGTACATTATCTTTTCTAATGGTTTCTTTCCCATGGTAGGCTCTAATATTGACTGAAATATTATTCTGGATGTTTCTCTGAAGATGTTTTTAAATGAAATGTATAGATATAGTTCATTCACTCTAATGGTCATATATTGTATCATTGCATGAATATAAAATATTTATTCATTTTCATCTTTATAGATATTATTTTCCAACTTTTGATTATTTACAAATAATGCTGCCATTAACATTCTTGTATATCTCTGATAAGTATTTATTAGAAGTGGAATTGCTGAGCTATGTGTATCCATATCTTCAATTTCAACAGATAATGTCAAGATGTTTTCCAAAGTGATTGCATCCTATACACTCCAATCAGAATATTTTATCTTGATACTAGTACTTTGTGTGATATGTGCGGTAAATACCTCTCCCACTCTATGGCTTGACTTTCAAATTTTGTCATAGAATTTACAAAAAACTTTTTATTGTGGAATATTTCAAATGTATTCCAAAGTAGTTTAGAAAAAATAAAGTGAAAACTCATGTATCCAGCATTCTGCTATAATAATGTTAAATTTATGGTCAATCTGCTTTTATTCCCACATACTCTTCTACCATATTATTTTGAAGTAAATTCCAGATGGCATATATTTTATCTATTAGTATATCAGTATGTATATAGAAAAGATAAGACCTTTTAAAAATTAATCACAATATCACTATTAAATCTAAAACAATATCTCTTTAATATCAAATATCTAGTCACTGTTGAAATTTTCATTAGTCCCATAAAGATAATGGTTTCTTATTTTACATTTGCTTGAATGAGGATCCAATAACACACATTACCCTTGCTTGACATGTCTCTTAAATCTTTTAATCCAAAGGCTTCCCATTCATCTTTTTAAATTTTATTTTTTATTATGTTAAAATATACATAACTCAAATTTTACCATTTTAACCATTTTTAAGGATATGATTCAGTGGCATTAAGTACATTCACATTGTTGTGCAACCATCACTACCATCCATCTCCAGAACTTTTTCATATTTACAAATTGAAACTTTGTATTTATTAAATAATAACTTCCCATTTTCTGCTTCTCCCAGCCTCTGGCAACCACTATTCTACTTTCTGTCTCTGCAATTTTGGCTACTCTAGTTACCTCATATAAGTGGAAACATACAATATCTGTTTTTTTGTGTCTAGCTTATTACAATTAACATAATGTCTTCAAGGTTTTTTCACGTTGTAACACGTATCAGAATTTAATTTCTTTTTCAGACTGCATAATGTCCCATTGTATACATATACCACACTTTATTTATTCATTCATCTGTCCATGGACACTTCTTGTTCTGAAATCTACTATGCTGATTTTAATCTAGCCATTCTAGCTTTCTTATGATTAGTGTTTCCACACTATTTCTCTCTCTTTTTTTACTATTATTCAACCTGTATCTTTATATTTAAAGTATGCTTCTCATAGGAAACACACAAATGGTTTAACATTTCTACCTAATCTATCTTTCTGTTTTAGTCATGGTTCCTCAGAAGGACAGAAACAATAGGATATATATATAGAGAGAGGTATATGAAAAGGGATTTATTAAGGAAATTAGCTCACTTGATTATGGAAGCTGAGAAGACACACAACTGGCTGTCTGCAAGCTGGAGAACAGGAAAGCCAGTAGTGTAGCTCAGTCCAAGTCCAAAGACCTCAGAACCAAGGAATCAAATGGCATACTTATCAGTCTGAGGTCAAAGGCCCTAGAGCTCTGTAGGGAGTCTTCAGTCTAAAGACCAGAGAACATGGAGTTATGATGTGCAGGAACAGGAGAAGAAGATCGTCCCACCTCCAGTAGAGAGATGGTGAGAATTTGTCTTTTCTTCGTCTTTTTTGTTTCATTGGTTCTTCAGCTGATTGGCTGGTACCCACCCACATTGAAGGTACATCTTCCCACTCAGTTCACCAGCTTACATGCCAATCTCCTCTGGAACACGCTCACAGACAGCCCAGTCATTCTAATCAAAAGCAAAACCAACTGAATTTCCCTTTCAGTGGAGGAAGGATTGGCTCAGTGACTAACTGAAGCACTGAAAATAAATACTGCTTTGCCATCTGAGTATTCCTTAATCTAGTTGACACCCCAAATCAACCACCATCACACTCTTCTTTTTTACTTGGCTTGTTTAGGCAATTAATGTTTGATGTAATTATTAATACAATTGGGTTTAAATACATTATTTTGATATTTGCTTTCTTATGTCCCATCTCTTCATTGTTTCCTTTTATCCTTGTCTCCTACCTTATTAAAAATTAATAGGTATGTAAGGATCTGGATGTCAACAAGATGGCAGAGCAGACTTTTCCAGCACTCATCCTTTCACAGAAGCATCAATTTGAACAACGATTCGTGCATAAAAATACCTTCACAAGAACTAAGAAAACCAGTTGAAAGATTACAGCACCTGGGTATAGCACAAAAATAAGTAAAAACACATTGAAGAGGGAAGCAAGAACAGTTTTACATTGCCCACATCACCCCTTCCCAACCTCAAGCTGCACAGTGTAGAGAGAGATGCCATCCACTTGGTGAAAGGAGAGTGAAGTGAACATCAGACTTTGCCTTGAACCTCAACACTAGTCCCATCCAGTAATACTCAGCACTGGGATGAGGTCCAGGACTCTAGACCAGGATGTGCAAACTGAGAATCCAGGTTTGCCTCAGCACCAGTCTGGATCTCAAAGACCAAAGCTCCAGGCCTGCCCTGAGGACTCAGTCTGTAGGCCTGCCCTACTGCCAAGTTGACTCCAGTGGCTTTGGGCTTCAGCTCCACCTCCCCCCCACAATCACCCCAGCAGATTTAGCCTCCAGGCTTGCCCTTGGTACTTGTCAGTCATGTACTAAATGCTTTACACAACTCATGTCATTTAGTCCTGACGACTTTGTGAGATTCACCATTAGGCTCATTTCAGAGATGGGGCACAGAGAAGTTTTAATATTCAAGTTTTACATCCACATTTACACAATAGTAAGTATAATTAATTCAAACTAGGATCTGTCCAATGCCATTCTTCTTTCTAAGATACAACGTCTTCAGCACCTGGATGCTTCTAACACTTGATAACTCTGAGTCTAACCATCTGCATGAAAAACTGTTCACAGAGGATTTGGGAATTTTTCACCCCACAAGTGATCTTTTTGCCTCATCACAACTAATCATTTCTTAATAGTTGTGATAACAATGCTTCACTCTTTTTAAGACTTCTTTTTCTGACCACTTATCTTTTTTTCTAGAGCCATTCATATCAGTGGTTAGTGCAACTTTATATTCATAATAAGCCACAGTCCTCCTAAAAACAAGTTTCAATAACTTTACACATCCCTCTTTCTATTGCATATATTTTCAGCTAACAAATCAAGAACAAATGTACTTAGGTACCAAAATCCTTAGCAAAAATAAATAAATAAAAATTAGTGTGGCTACATGTGACCGGATTTTGTTAATGCTCCAAGCAGCTTCTAACTCATCAGTATAGCTAAATAAGGTCTAGGAAAACATAAAAAGGATGGTGATGTCTAGGAAAAAATGGAAAACTATTCTGAATGAAGGTGTTGAGAAAAGTTGGGATATTTTGGGCATTGTACTGAAAGAAATAAAGGGGTTATGGATGTGGTACAAACTGGGAGAAAGAAGGAATGCTAATCGGATCAAACTTGTAAAAATTTGTGACTTACTGTTGAGATCTGAAAATCTATCTAAGGGCAAGATGCTGTGACTCACCTAATGAAAGGACCTCACATGTCCAGGAGTTCTTCAAAAGGGGAGGTACCAATTGTCCTGTACATTTTAATCTTCCAAAAATATGCCTGCCTAAAGAGTCTATATTTATAGTATGACTTCAGCATCAGAAACAGGTGGCTGGGCCTTTTTATACTTCTATTTTGAATCTTTCTCCAAAGGTACATATGGTTATCATATTTCTGATTATTAAAAGTGTATAACAATGGCATGGGAAAACTGGAAAAGAATAAGAAGTTGTCAGAAAAAAGATTTAAAAAACACAATCCCAATCATTACCTCTTTTCCTTACTCACCCCTCTCTCAATGGTTTCAAGGATTGGATTGCAAGGTATATGATGGTTATTAGTGGCTGAGGGGAGGGTGCTTGGAGGAAAGACTGCTACTTTTTGGTCATCACAGCCTAGAAAAGAGTAAGTAATCCCCTCTCCCAACACAACCACTAAAAAAGTAATAATGGTTAATATAACTATGGGAAAATGCAGCCCCTCCCTGGTAATAAGAGAAAGGCAAATTCCAACCACAAGGAGAAGGGGCCACTTTTGACCTCTGACATTACCAAAGACAAAATGAGTGACAGGGCCTGGTGTGGTAGGGGGTGGGAAGTTAGTAAACTGGCTTACTTCTGCAACGCTGCTGGTGGGAGGGGAAAACGGGGAAGTTGAAGGATGACATAATCCTCACGTGATCAGGAGCTGACTGAACCGAAGTCCTTATGTTCCCAGGCTTCTTTCTCCTTTGGGTACCAGCTCCTTATTGACCCTGCAGACGTGCGTGTTTGTGGCCAGGGAAAGGAAGAGGTAAATTCCTGAAATCCCAACAGGTTGGTGTGAAGGAGGGACCCCTGGGGCAGTACTGGCTGAATCTAGTGGCTGGAATAAGTCCAGGCTTGCTTTCCCAAAACTCCTGCAAAATCGACGCAGAAAATTGTATCTTTTGAAGGGGGAACCAGGAAGTAGGTCGAAGTCTCCTGAGAGACACCCAGAGATTTAGTGATAGTTCAGAAATAATCGACTTCTCTCATTATCCTTCTCCCTTTCTTCAATTCCGTTGGAGAAAATGGTAGACCTGGGGTGTGAATTGGTGAGTGGAGAAAAGCTAAAATCCTGTGATGAAGACAAAATAAATTTAGAGAGAACTTAAAAATAGTTCGCCTCACTCAATACTGGCCTGTGGTGGCGGGGCAGGGCGAGGTGGGGCAGAGCAGAGGAAGGAGACCTGGGCCTCGAAAAAGACCAAGGCCTGAGGGTGAGGGGTAAGGAGTGGGAACAGAAATCCTGGAGGAAAGGGGAGGAACAAAAAGGGAACTAGGTGGTAGGAAATTTGGGGCGACGACGGTGATGAGAATCCTGGATTCAAGATAATAACGTGTGTCTTTGTCTCTGGGGCTGGTTCATCCACAGAAAATTCTCGCCTCCATGCCCTCTTTCTTTTTGTTTGCAGTTCCCAAGTTCTGTGTTCACAGACATCTAGAGGCAAGAAAAAGAACTGGGAACTCCCCTGCATCAGCACAGGTCAGTGTGAGAGAGGCACGTTGAGATCTCTGAGGGTGGGAGTCGGGAAGGCAAAACCTGGGTGAAATTTACGGCTTCACAGTCTACCTCCGCTCCTGCTCCCCTTCTCCCGCCGATTGGAGTGGCCATTAGCCTTGTCTGCTAGGGAAATGGTGGGCTCCAGTGGGGAAGGGGCAAAGGAGGAGAGGAGAGGGAGGATGGAGGGAGCCACGACGTCTCGAACTGGTGAGGGTTGAACCTGTGGGGCAGAGGTGCGAGATTAGGCGAGTATCTCGCCTCAAAGAGAAACTAACAATCTTGATTTGAAGTAACGAAGCAATCTGTCTCTCCATTTTCTCCTTGGAGTTAAGCAGGAAACAATAACAACATCATACAAAAACCCTGCGAAGAAAATAATGGAAAGCCAAAGTGCAGCGTGCCAAAGAGGGAGGAAGAACGCCCCTATGGAGAATTTGAACGCCAACAAACGGAAGGGAATTTGAGACAGAGGCTGCTTCGGTCTCTCAAAGAATTTAAAGAGGACATAAACTATAGGCATTTTAAGGATGAAGAAATGACAGGAGAGGGGGATGATATAGAAAGGTGTTTGGAAGAGATAAGAGGTCTGAGAAAGAAATTTACGGCTCTGCATTCCAACCGTAGGCATCCTCGGGACCGGCCTTATCCCATTTAATGCATTTCCCCGAAAATTCAGTTATTTTCTGTTCTTAATATTGCCCTTGTTTTCTGTTAGTTTGCATTTTCTTGCTAAACATTTGTTACCATTTTACCTCGATCCTTCACTGTTGCTTAGATTTACATGTGACTCTTGTCAACATCTCATCTTTTAACCCAATCTTACTCACTTAATAAGCCATCTCATTCATTTGTATGGGGAGATGCTCATTGCATATTGTAAAGTAAAAACAGTAAGTTGGGAAACAGTATGTGTGTATATATGTATATATACATACACACACACACATACTTTATATGTATATTTCTATATGACATAATGCAAAGTGTCTGAATTTATTATACACCAAAGATTAACAGTGAATCTCTATGTGATCTATTTTATTTCCTTTTTGTTGTTGCCTACCCGCATTTTCTCAATTTCCAAAAAAATGAATATATGTTTGTGTATGTATATTATTTGTGTCACAAAAAAAAAACAAACACAAAATAGACATGATAAAAGAACTTGTCAATCACCTTTGGAAGACAGTGAAACACTTAATAAACACTTAATAACAGAAGCAGAAAAAAGAAATGTAAACCCCAAATTATCTCTGGTTCTTTCAGCCAGAGGAATAAACTGGCAATTATTATAGATACACATGTTTAAGAGTCAGTCTATTCATGGGAAAAATATTTGCCTCAGGGCTGCTGCGGGGAAGAAATGAGGCCATATGTTCCCACCTGTGCATACAGAACTCCAACTCTATAGAACCACAATTATTTGAGAAAAGGCCTGGCATGACTCTACTTGTATTCAGGAACAAATCCAGTAGGCAGAGGTTGAGGCTGCCATGCTAGTCCTTTGATGTTAAGCCCTGCTCCCATCTTCTCTTCTGGGTCCCACCATGCCTGCTGGGCACTGCTGTCTCTTCTGGGTCCTTTGCTCTGCTGGCCCCCACTGCTGCTGGTGCACTGCCATCCTTGAGTCCCCAAACCCCAGTGGGGACTGAGTTTCCTGGAGTCCCCAGTGGGTCTCCCACTTTGTCTTCCAACGCCTCTGCTTTACAGTGACACAACGTAGGTGAGACTACTTGGGTTGCTTGGGCCACAGTGTCTTGCAGAATCCTTAGCAAAACAGCACCTTCTGTTTTCAATCACAGGACCCTTCCTCTCCATAGTAGTCAGGTGTGATGAGTTCATTTGGGAATTGGACTGGGGCACACATTTGTGTGAAAGACGTCATGCTGTAGTCTGGGTTGCTACTCTAAGTCTAAGGAATGAGATTTTGTCCTCCTCTTGTGGGATGCTCTCTCTGAAGGTGCCTGTCAGGCCTGCCTTATTAGAAGACTCTTAGGGGACATGCGTAAATTGCACAAAGTGGTGCAGGAAACAGATCTAAGGGAACAATTCCCTGCTCCCCATTTTTTCCCCTCCTGAAATGTGTTAAAATGTTTTGTAAGAGTAAGATATATGTGTGTGTGTGTGTGTGTGTGTGTGTGTATTTACATATATAAATGTATATGTACATATAAATACATATATATGTTTTGTAAGACTAATATATATGCTAATATATTAAGATTAATATATACTAATATATAAAAGATTAATGTATATATACATATATATTAGTCTTAGAAAGCATGTATGTGTTTATAGTATACATTTAAGCAATATTCCAATTGAACTTTTTACATTTTGTATCTCAGAGTAAAGACTATGTCATATTTTTTATTATACTCCTATTGATTAGTTCTGGGATTAACATATAGTGGGTATTTAATAAATGCTTGCTTAATTAGAATTTTTGTGCCCAGTTTTACTTCTGATTACATAAAATTGGCAATTACACTACTTTTCTAGAAACTATAACTTACACTTAAAAAAAAAACTAACAGGTAAAGAATTACTCCCCAAATTTCATCTACAGTTATTCTCACATTATAAAACTAGTCCCTCTCAAAAAGTAATCTCCTTACATTGTAATAAACTGAAGTGCTTATTTTACTTATTTATTTTATTGTAAAGATGTGGAGTACAATCCAGGGTTAGTATATAAGTGGTCATTGTACAGGTGAAGTCTGGTCCTCCCACTGAAGTTCTTTTAAAAATGCAAAATTCAGCTGGGCGTGGTGGCTCATGCCTGTAATCCCAGAACTTTGGGAGCCTGAGGCATGAAGACTGCTTGAGCCCAGGAGTTCAAGACCAGCCTAGGCAACATAGTGAGACTTCGTCTTTACAAAATATCAAAATATTAGCCAGGTGTGGTGGTGCGTGCCGGTAGAATCAGCTACAGTTACTCAGGAGGCTGAAGTGGGAGGATTGCTTCAGCCCAGGAGGTCGATGCTGCAGTGCACTGTGATCACATCTGTGAATAACCACTGCACTACAGCTTGGGCAACATCGGGAGACTCTGTCTCTAAAATTTTTTTTTAAAGCAAAATTCTGTCACACATCTTCCCAAACACATACATATTTTTATAAACTCACTGAGTCAGAATCTCTGTGCATTTGTCTTTGGAATCTCCATTTTGGGGTTCCCATGAAATCATGGTCTCCACTACTGCCTCATAAACCCTCATCATAGACCCTGTTTCAGCTGAGCTCTGCAGAAGAGTCTTCTTAAAATCAAAGACCCTACTGGTTTATAGTTTATAACTTGGGGCTCCTAAAAATCAAAATGGTGGTTATTATACCCTGAAAATTCTTGAAAAGACACAAATAGGATATCCACCAAATAAATCTACATGGAGAATAAACATTATTCAGCCTTACTAAGAGACAAAAAGACAAATAAAAAACAATTAAAGTGACACCACATTATTATCAAATAGGTAAACGTTTACTTAGAATACTGAACTTTATTGATGATATAGGCATTCTCATACTCAGTGAGAGAGTAAATAACTGCATTCATTTTTGTGCTTCTATTCACAATAAGTTCCAAAAGTTGTATATTTTTCCTACTTCATGATCCAACAATTCTACTCCTTTGAAAGTGCTCTAAGAAAGTCATCATGGTGATGAGAAAATGTTTAGCTATACACACACCTACTTAAGGATTTTGTATACCTGCAGAGTTTTTTGTTTGTTCCTTTAACCTAAAAATCAAGCACATGGGCTATTCAATCAGAATAAAAATGAACTTAGATTACTACTTATTACATACAAAAAAATGTATCCCAAGTGGATTAAATATAAAAATGTGAAAAAAAAATATTACAAGAAAAATTAAGGAAGAAAAAATTTTAAATAGTCTTGTGGTAGTGATTATCTTCTTAAGCAAGCAAGAAAACCCAGAAGTTGCAAAGGAAAAAATATAAAGGGCACAAAGACAAGAAATAGCCTGAGAAAAAATATTTGTAATACCATGGCAGATAATAGAAAAATATCCCTAGTATGACAATAGCTTTTACAAGTGGAAAATAAAAGATGAACATGCCAGTAAAAATATGTGCAGACTATACAACCCAGCATTTTTAGTATTTTGAACTACTGGACAGATATATTTACATAGATGCACAAGAAAGTATAAATGGATGTTTATTATGGCATTGTTTGTAAGAGTCAAAACGTTAAAAACACACTAAGGCATCGATAGGAAAATAGACACATTGTGGTTTATCTATACCAAGAAAAACTACACATTAGTTAAAAAGAATGAGATTCTTATATTGAAGTATCTCCAGGAGTATTGATGAGTAAAGACAATAGGAAAGTAGATGTACTACAATAGCATTTAGTTCAAACACAAAACAGAAGTATATAAATTTCTGGATGAATACCCATCAAACTGTTAACTGTTTAATTATAAAGAGGAGATTGAAATTGGAAGTGTGGCAGCCATAAAGGACAAAATCATGGACTTCTCAGCAAATTGGATGGAACTGGAGACAATCATTCCTAGTGATCTATCACAAAAACAAAGAACCTAATGCCACATGTTCTCACTCCTAAGTGAGACCTGGCCAGGATCAGTGGCTCAGCCTGTAATCCCAGCGCTTTGGGAGGCCGAGACGAGTGGATTGCCTGAGCCCGTGGGTTCGAGACCCACTTGGGCAACTTGACAAGACCTAGTCTCCACAGTAAACCAAAAATTAGCCTGTTGTGGTAGCGTGCGCCTGTAGTTCCGCCTACTTGGAAGGCGGAAGGATGCTGGAGCCTAGCTAGTCGATGCTGGGGTGGCAGTGAGTGTCCAGCTGCACTCCAGCCTGGGCGACAGAGTGAGACTCCAACTCAAAAAAATAATAACAATAATAAGTGGGACCTGAGCATTAATCACAAAAGCACAAGGGAGGGGTGGGGAGTTGAGGGACACTGCCCGGGGAGGAAGGAAGCGGGGCACCTAACAACACAAGGAGTACCTGATCCTAAACCAAACTTCACCTGCAAGTACATTACTTGTGTACCTAATCCTGATGTGTACCCCACATCTTTATAATAAAATAAAGATTAAAAGGAAAAATAAAATCCATCTTACTGATTTAAAAAAATAAAATAAAATAATTTTGAAAGTGTGACTGGAGTCGTACATTAGGATGGACTAGACTTTGCTTAATTTTAAAAATCTAAAATCTCAATTGCTTTTAAAAAATTGATTATTCTTTCATGTCATAATTCAATGATAGTTATTGGCTGTCTTGTATGGCTCTGCTCCATTGATTTTGTAGGCATTCAGCCTGCATTTGTCTTGTAGTCATGTATTCCAGATGGTACTCATGGTTTCCAAGGATACTGAAAGGAGAGCAGAGGGATCACCCACGGTTGTTTTTAAGCCTAGGAAATGTTTTTTATTGCAAATTATGACCCCAGCATATGTGCAAGGGAGGCTAGAAAAATGTAAGAGAACATACTTTTTGACCAAGCAATGTTACCTTCATGAATCTAATCTATAAAAATAAAAGCATGTGTGCAAGTATGTTCATTGCAAGTAGCATTGCTTTTAGTGGCACAACATGGAAATAATTTCATGTTAATTAAAAGGGGATTGGTTGAATAGCTTAATGTACATTTATACTATAGAAGGTAGATTCATTTGCCTCTGTATTTACTGAACTTTGACAAGTCTTACAAGACTTCCAAACTGAAATAAAGGGATACAAGTTATGTAACTTAAAGTCATATGAAAAAAATAAAGAATAACAGTAAAGGTAGCTACTCAGGAAAATAGGAAAACAAGTAGTATTTCATATATGGCTTATAACTCCTCTTTTTTCCTATTTGAGTTAACAAACAAATGCACAAAACAGTGTTAAGATGTACACTTGGACTAAAGATATTATATGTGACAATTAAAACATAAAGGGAGGATGGAGCTTTAAAAGAATAGAGTTATTGTATTGAAAATAAATTAGTATTATTAGCCGGGCTCGATGGCTCAGCCTGTAATCCCGCGCCTTTGGGAGGCTGAGGTGAGTGGATTGCCTGAGCCCGCGGGTTTGAGACCCGCCTGGGCAGCGAGACCTCATCTCTCTACAATAAATTAAAAAAAAAATCAGCTGGGCGTGGTAGCGTATGCCTGTAATTCCGGCTACTTGGAAGGCTGAGGCGGAAGGATCACCGGAGCCCAGCAGGTCGAGGCTGCGGTGGCCGGAAGCGGCCACTGCACTCCAGTGTGGGCGACCGAGTGAGACTCCAACTCAAAAAAAAAAAAAAAAAATTAGTATTATTATACAAAACAAAAACTTGTTACAAAGTTAAGATGATGATTGTGTGCCTAAGGGAACCAATAAAGAAAAAAACTTGAAAAAGACCAGAATCAAAACAGTACACAAGGAAAAAATTCTGTAACCACAAAAACGGGCAGTAATGAGGGAATTAAGGGAACAAGAAAAGGTATAAATATAGAGAAAACAAATAGAAAAAGGGTAAGCCCTTCTCTACCAATAATTACTTTAAATGTAAATGGATTGATGTTTTAAAAGTATCCAGGATTTGTTTTAATCAGGCATGACAAGATACACAGACACAGAAGTGATTGTCATGAGGAAGATTTTATGATCACAGAAACAGAAAGTATAGCATGTCACACAGGGCCACATGGGGCCAGATGGGGAAGCAAGTGAGGAAAAAATAAGAGCAAGTGCCTTTGTTGTGGTTTTTGTGGGAAGGAACAGGTGTGGTAGGGTGAGTGGTTTTGGGACCTGCTAATCTGAATAATTTCAGAGACTCAGGGGTATAGGGGCTGCCTCTAGATCTCTGTTACCTGGCCCTGGAGTGATTATAGCCAGTGGAATGTGAAAGTCTGATAAAGGAGGTATGGGTTCTGGACTGGTTGGTTTGCAAATCAAAGTGGTGCTCACAGCTGAGTTGTTTGCTGTCTCTGGAATTAACTAACCCTAGGGTCCCTCTAGGGTCCCCTACATGTAAAAGCATCAAAGACAGAAATTAAAAAGCATGATTATTAAAACTAAACTCTCCAATTAGAAGGAAGGTAGGCAGAATAGTTTTTAAAAAGCATGATCCAACTCTACACTAATACAGACTGATTAGACACAAATAGGTTGAGAGTAAAAGAATGCCAAAAAAATTCCATGCACAAATAGTAAAAGAATGCCAAAAAAATATTCCATGCAAAAATAACTAAAAGAGAGCTGAGGTGGCTATGTAATAACCAATAAAAATGGACTTTAAATCAAACTTGTTATAGTTATAAAGAAGGACATTATATATTGATAAAGTATCAATCAATCAAGGGGATATTACAATTTTAAACACACTATATGCACCTAATAACAGAGCCCCAAAATAATTGAAGCAAAAACTGACAAATTGAAGGGAATATGGACACATACAATATTAGTTAGAAATGTCAATACCCTAGTCTCAATAATGGATAGAACACCTACACAAGAGGATTTGAACAAAGCTATAAGCCAACTAGTGCTAACAGATATATATAAAACACCCCACCTAACAACAAAAAATGTACATTCTTCTTGAGTGCACATAGAATATTATCTAGGATAGACCATACATAGTCCATGAAACAAACTCCAATAAATTTAAACACAATAAAATCATACAAGGTGTTTTCTCCAATCATAATGAAATGAAACATGAAATTAATGACAGAAAGAAAACTGGAAATTTTACATATGTGGAAACTAAACAATACTCTCTTTAAAACACAATGACTCAAAGAGGAAATTTCAAGTAAGAGTAGGAAATACTCTGAGATGACTGAAAATGAAAACACAGCTTATCAAAACATATTCAAAGCCAGTACTCAAAAAGAAATGTATAACTTTAAGCATATTTTTAAAAAAGAAAGAAAGATTCCAAGTCAATTCACAACTAAAAGAACTATGAAAAAGAGTAAGCTGCATGTAAAGCTACCAGAAGGAAAGAAATAGTAGAAATTAGAAGAAAAGTAAATGCACTAAAGGAAACCATATCAGCAAGATGGCAGAATAGAAAGCTCCCCTTCCCCCTCAACAAACATACTGCTTCAACAACAATTCACAGACAAATTCCCATTGGTAAAAATCAGAAATTAATTGAAATGCTTCTGTACTCCAAAAGAATGCAAAATAAGACTCACATAAGTTGATAGGAAGATTTGGGACATCTTCTTCTAGACACCCTACCCCCAGCATAATGTCAAATGATCAGAAAGAGACCTCCTAGCTCTCAGCTTTATCCAGTGAATGGAAGGGGTTGGTTCACATGTCCAGTATCCCAACTTTTCCAAGGGCTTCCCCAGAGAACTGGCTTCTGTCTTGCCAATCTTGGAGTTTTGGTTGCTTCAGCATAGTCTAGCCACTGAGCTAGCAGATGAAAAATCCCAGCTCTCTGCTTTCCCCTAGGGAGGGAATGAATTGACTAGCCCTTCCAGCACCCTAATTTCTCTAGAGCTGACCAAAGAAACAGCATTGCATTGCCAGGTGTGGAGCTCTGGCAGGTCTAGCACAGTCTAGCTGCCCAACAGGGGATGGAGGCAGCAACTTGGGCTGAGAAACACCATTGATTCTTCCCTCACTCCGCGGCTCAGCACAGAGTGACAGTACAAAAACTACAGTTGCCTGCTTCTCCCTGGGAAGCAAAAAAGTTGGTAGAAGCCCCCAAGATCTCTGGCTGGGCAGATTGGTGGAGATCTTCTCCTGCATGAGACCAGTCTGTGAAGGCTGGGAGAGGTGCCTGCTTTATCTAATGTTCAGACACCAGCATAGTAAATCAAAGCAATAAAACTTTCAGAAGAAAACATATTGGTAAATCTTCATGACCTTGTAGTTGGCAATTAATTATTAGATATGACATCACAAGTACAAACAACAAAACAAAAAAATAGATGAATTGGACTTTACCCAAATCTAAAACTTATGTACATCATAGGAAACCATTAAGAAAATGAAAAAAACCTGCATAATGAAAGAAAATATTTACATATCACATATATGATAAGGATTTAGCATCCGGAATATAAAAATAACTCCTACAACTCAACAACAGAAAGACAAATAATATAATGTTTAAACTGGCAAAGGATTTTAATAGACACGTACACACACACTTTCACAGACAACTTTGATGCAATTTCAAGTGGTCCACACACGTCTCCATTTGAGAAAACCTAATCTAGGTTAATCAATCTGGTCAGCAGGTGAGAGTTTCATGAACACTGACCTAAGCCTGGCTGAAGGGCCACCGGAAAGCAGATGGACTGGTAGACAGCAACACTGCGACAAGGCTAGGCTCTTCCTTGGGCTCTGATTGCACCCCCAAGCCAGGTTAAACAAAGTAGACATGGTCCAGGGCAGCTTCCACTTGGGAACTGTAAATAAAGGACAGAGAGAGAACAAGCATGCCTGGGGTGTGTTTGTGGGTGGGGAGGGGATAGGGGCATGTGCAGACCTTCCCTGTTAACTAAAGAAATGCAAACTCCAGTCACAGAGTAGTGATGCCACTTGTGGCCCTTTGAAATTGGAGGATGGTTGAAAGGCCCAGTGAACTAGGATAGGTTATGTGTGAGGGGAACGATGTGTTACATGTTCCAGGTTAGATGTATTTATTTTATTTTGAAAAACTGAAAACTTTTATTATGTACATAGCTAATCAAACACATTTTGCACTTAGTACAAATTTGTACAATGAAGGTAATGTTATCTCTCTACTAAAACAAATTCTTTAGAAAATATGTAATTTTTGCCTACCTTAAATGTTTTCTTTTATCAATGGAAAAAAGCTTTATTACATCTTCTGATTATCATAATAAGAGAAGCTGATAGAGAAAGAGAGAAAAATAAAAAGAAAATTATTTTTTTTAAATCTAACTTCAATTCCACTCACCCCATCTTGACACCTTGCTCAGTATTTATTTCATGCATGTCTGAAGCACAAGTTAAATGAATATCAGTGACTATTGAGAGAAAGAGTGGACTTAGGAGGTAGATGCTATGAGAGCATAGGTGACAAACATAAAATTTGTCAGAGATGTGTCAATGGCTACTAACCCTAAGAGAAACTGTAGCCTCTCTTTGGTAAACAAAGAAAGGGAAACGAATGCCACAGGGAGAAGGTGCCACTTTTGATCTCTTAGTCTGGCAAAGACAAAAATGTGTAATGTGATGATGGGGGGAAATGAAATGAGAGGCTAGAGATGGTGTGAGTGGAAATTGGTGACCACAGATCACCGTGATATAGCCCTCCTGTGTTAAGCAGTTGAACTGTATTAAAGTATTTCTAGTCCTATGAAATTATTCAGGTACTAGCTCCTTGTTGTTCTGGAGACAAGGAAAAGAATGAAAGAAGTAAGTAAATGTTCCAAACCCTGCAAGTATAGGATATCAAAAACATTAATTATAACAGTGCACAGAAAGAGTACAGAGAACTAAACTAAAATATATGAACGTTGTATTTGGAGCATGAACATTATTAACTTACACTTATGAGTTCTAAGACTCACATTTTCCATATTTTAACATTTCTGAATTTAAAATGGATATTTACATTTATATTGAGCAGTATTGTTTTTCCTGAAAAGAGTATTGAAATTAAATGATGCATCGTACACTTGAGGACATTTTTAATTTAAGAAAATAGAAAATATTTTTAAATAGACTGAGAGGGTTTTTTTTAATCCTCCTGACACCAACCAATTCTGACGACAACTAGGTGTCCTACAATTCAATTAAATTCTGACACTACCTAGAATTGACATTAGATTCTACAGGTTTAAGGGCTCTGCCCTACAAGACAGGCCTAACTTCAGATGCCATTTGCAAGTTATGAGGTCCCCAGATTATACTTGCCTCTCTCTAATTTAGCTATAAAGTCAGAAATTTCCATAACTCTCCCTCTTTCATTTTTGATAACTTGCTAGAATGTCTCACAAAGCTCAGAGAAACACTTAACTTACGTTTATCAGTTTATTATTAAGGATACAAATGAACAGTCAGATGAAAGGGCACACAGGGTGAAGTCTGGAAGGGTCCTGAGCACAGGATCCTCCACCCTGTGAATTTGGGGTGCACTATCCTTATGGCAAGTGGTTGCGTTTGCCAACCTGGAAGCTTTCTGAATACTGTTATTTAGGAGTTTTATGGTGGTTTCAACATGTAGACATGGTCAATTATTAACTCATTCTTTGGCTCCTTACCCTTTTCCAAAGGTTAGGAGGTGGGGCTGAAAGTTTCAAGTTTCTAATCATGGCTTGGTCTTTCTGGCAACCAACTTTCACCCTAAGGCCATCTAGGGACCTGACAAGAGACCCTCCCTCTTTGGAACAATAGACACTTCTATCGCCCATGTCACTCAAGGAATTACAAGGGTTTTAGGAGCTCTATGCCAGGAACTGGGAATGAAAACTAAATATATATATATCTTATTATACTACAAAGGCTTATGAAAACGATTAACATTTTAAAGTGTGTTTTGGAATATATTGATAAAGAATTTTTTGTCTCCAAAAATTCAAATTGGAGAAACATGGAGAGAATCAGTTATTCCTGGTGAACTAGGAGGATTTTTTATTATAAATGAGTGTAGAATTTTAGAAACTATTTTTTCTGCATCTGTTGAGATGAGCAGATTATTTTTCTTTGTGATTGTGTTAAGAAGAAAAATTGCATTAAATTATTTAAAAATATATTTTAAAATCCTACATTTATGTGCACACACATACATATCACAATATATTACAACCAAGTTGTTTTATTTCAGCAATGCAGGATTGTTGTAACATTTGGGAAACATAGACACATGCACCACATATGTATCTTGCTGGTTTTGATTTACTAATATATTTTTTTAAATGTTTGCATAATTTTTTAGAAAACAGATTTGTTTATGATTTTCCTTTCTTATAATGCCCTTTTTACATTTTGTTATTAAGGCTATGCTAACTTAATAACATAAATTTGGAAATGTCCTTTCCATTTTTTAGTGTCTGAAAGAATGTATGTGAGTTTAATATTATTTTGTCAGTAAATATTCAGAATTCAGCAGAGAATCATTCTGGATCTGAAAAGTACTTTGTCACTTTTTAAATGAACAGTTTTATTGAGATATATTTCACATATCACACAATTCACTCAGTTACAATGTGACATTCAATGATTTTTTAGTGTATTTATGGAGCTGCACATACATTACCACAATCAATTTTGAAATATTTTTATTATCCTAAGAAGAATGCCAGGTGCGGTGGCTCAAGCCTGTAATCCCAGCACTTTGGGAGGCCGAGGCGAGAGGACTGCCTGAGTCCAGGGGTTCGAGACCAGACTAGGCAACTTGACAAGACCTAATCTCTACAGTATATTAAAAAATTAGCTGGCTGTGGTGGATCATGCCTATAGTTCCAGCTACTTGAAAGGCTGAGGTGAGAGGATCGCATGAACTCAGCAGGTCGAGCCTGCGGTGGCCGTGAGCATGCCACTGTACTCCAGCTGCAGAGAATGAGACTCCAACTCAAAAAAAGAAAAAGAAGAAACTCCTTAATCATCATCCACCAAATGATTTATTAGACCCAGCACTAGATATTCAATAAAATCCTCTCTGTCTCTAGAAATTTGTCTGTTTGGGATATTTCATATGAATGTAATTATATAAAATAGGATCTTTTGTGACTGGCTTTTTACATTTAGCAAAATATTTTCAAGGTTCATTTGTGATGAAACATATATTCACATTTCTTTCCTTCTTATTGCCAAATATTATTTCAGTACATAGTTAATCCACATTTTATTTATTCTTTAATCAATTTATGGACATTTAAGTTGTTCGTACATTTTAGCTGTTACAGATAATATTGCAATAAACGTTTGTGTGCATGGACATATGTTTTTGTTTATCTTAGGTGGATAACTAGTAGTAAAAGTGCTGGACTATATGGTAATTGTATGTTTAACTGAGGCACTAAAAATCTATTTTCCAAAATGGCTGAACCATATTACATTGCCACCAACAGTGTGTAAGTGTTCTTATTTCTCCACATATTTGACAACACTTTGCATTACCTGACTTTTTTATTCTAGCCATCCTAGTTGGGATGAAGTGGTATCTCAATGTAGTTTTGGTTTACTTTCCTTGATGGCTATGTTTTTGAGTCTTTTTTCATGTATCTGTTGATAATTTGAATATCTACTTTGGAGAAAGCTCTATTTAAATGATTTGCCTATTTATTAATTGGGCTATTTGACTTTTTATTACTGAGTGCTAACAGTTTTTTATATATTTCAGATACAAATCCTTACCAGTTGTATGTTTTGCAAAACCATCCCCCATCTTATGAATTGTATATTCATATTTTGATTGTCTTTTGAAGTACAAAAGTTTTAAATTTTGATGATGTCCACTTTACCTATATATTTTTTGCCTGCTGCTTTTGTTTAAGCTGTCATATCTTTAAAAAGTTTACCTAGTTCACTGTCCAATGTGTTATATCTATGTTTTCTTCTAAGAGTTTTATGTTTGAGCTCTTATATTTTGGTCTTTGATACATTTTGAGTTAATTTTTATATATGATGTGAGGTAAGGGTTCAACTTCATTCTTTTGGATGTGTAGTTATACAAGCGCTATTTGTTGAAAAGACTATTCTTCCCCATTAGTGATCTTGACACTCCTGTCAAAAATCAATTGACCATAGATGTATGAGTTCATTTCTATACTCTCAATTCTATTCTATTGATCATGTCCATCTTTATTCTAGAGTCAGGCTGTCTTGATTACTGTAGTTTTGTAGTAAGTTTTGAAGTCAAGAAGTGTGAATCCTCCTACTCTGTTATTATTTTTCAAGACTCTTTTGGTTATTTTGCATCCTTTGTATTTCCACATGAATGTTAGGATCAACTTGTAAATGTATTCAAAATGATGGCTGAATTTTGATTTAAACTGTGTGTGTGTGTGTGTGTGTGTATATATATATACATATACATATATATGTATATATATGTGTATATATATATATATACATATATGTATATATATATATGTGTATATATATATATATATATAGTAGGTTTAAATTTTTAGAGATGGAGTCTCATTGTGTTGCCCAGGTTAGAGTGCAGTGGCTGTTCACAGATGCAACCATAGTGTATGACAGCCTCATGCTCCTAGGCTCAAGTGATCCTCCCGCCTCAGCCTCTCTAGTGGCTGGGATTACAGGTACAAACCACTGTGCCTCATTTTGATGCTATTTTAAATGATTTTTTTCTTAATTTCATATTCAGTTCATTCATCAATACTGTATAGAAGTACAGGTGATTTTGCTTCCTCAAGTAAAATGGAATTCCAAACTTACTCTGCTTTCATTTAAAACAGATAGTCATATATCTATAAATATAACATATATTACATTATATATATATATATATATAAAATGAAACTATCCATTTAAACCATTATCTAGTGTACAAATCAGTGGCATTAATTACATTCACAATGTTGTGCAACCATCACCACTATCTATTTCCAAAACTTTTTCATCAACCCAAACAGAAACTTTGTACCTATAAGCAATAAGTCCCCATCCCTCTCTTGTCTCAGTCCATGGTAACCTCCAATATACTATCTGTCTCTAATAATTTGCATATTTTAGATATTTCATATAAGGGAAATCGTACAATATTTCCTTTTGTGTCTGCCTTCATAATGTTTTGAAGGTCCATCCATGTTGTATCAATTTCAGAAATTCATCCATTTAAATGGACGAATAATATTTAATTTGAATTGTTTCTACATTTTGAATTTTGTGAATAATACTGCAACGAACATTCATGTGCAAGTATGTGTTTAAGTCCTTGATTTCATTTTTTTGTAGGTATATACCTAGGAACGGAATTGCTAGATCATATGATAATTCTGTTCAACAATCACAAAACTGTTTTCTAGAGCTACTTTACCATTTTACCTTTCCACCAGCAATGTATGAGGGTTCCAATTCTTTACATTCTCACCAATATTTGTTATTTTCCTTTTTTTTTTTTTTTGATGAGGCCTTTCTATGTTGCCCAAGCTGGTCAAAAACTCCTGGGCACAATCTTCCCACTTCCTCCCAAGGAAGCTGGGACAACAGGTGTGTATGATCCCACTCAGCTATTTTGTTTTTTGAGTATAGCTAACTTAGTGGGTGAGAAACGGTGTCTCATTATGCTTTTGATTTGCATTTTGCTAGTGACCAATGATGTTGAACACCTTCTCATTTGCTTATTGGCCATTAGTGTATCTTCTTTGGACATTCAAGTACTTTCACGATTTTAATTGTGAAAGGTTTGTCTTCCTGGTGTTGAGTTGTAGGAGTTCTTCACATATTCTGGATATTAAAACATTCATTTATGACTAGAGAAGATACTTTGTAAGACTTCAGTCTTCTTACAGTTATTGAGACTTGTTCTGTGGCCTAAATTATGGTTATTCTAGAGAATTTTCCATATATACTTGAGAAAAATATGTATCTTGCTGTTGTTATGTGGTGGGTTATATATGTATCGTCCAGATCTTTTTTATTTATAGTATTATTCAAGTCCTCTGTCAGTATTAGTCTTCTGTCTAGAAGGTCTATCCATTATTGAAAGTGGGGTGTTAAAGTCTTCAACTATTATTTTCCTTTAATTCTATCATACTTATTTCACATAGTCTAAGGTTCTGTTGTTATGTTTATAATTGTTATATCTTATTGATGAATTGAATTTTTATCAGTATGCAATATCCTTCTTTGTCACTTGTAATATTTTTAAACTTAAAGCCTGTTTTTATCTGACAATGGTATAGCCACTACAGCTCTCTTTTAGTTATTATTTGATGGAGTATTATTTACTATTTTTTCACTTTAACATATTTGTGTCTTTAAATCTAAAGTGAGTTTCTTGTCAATAGCTTATAGTTGGATCATGGTTTTTATACATCCTGCCAATCTCTGACTTTTAATTGAAGAGTTTAACCCATTTACATTTCTTTCTTTTTTTTTTTCCTCTTTCTTCTCTCTCTCTCTTTTTTTTTTTTTTTTTTTTTCGAGTCGGAATCTCAATCTGTTGCCCAGGCTGGAGTGCAGTGGCACACTCATGGCCAACACAGCCTCAACCTGCTTGCTCAGGTGATCCTTCTGCCTCAGTCTTCCAAGTAGTTGGAGCTACAAGTACGTGCCACCTTGCCCAGCTAATTTTTTGATTTATTGTAGAAAGGGGGTCTTGCCAAGTTGGCCAGGCTGGCAATCCTCTCACCTCAGTCTCCCAATGTGCTGGGATTATAGGCATGAGCCACCATGCCCAGCCTGCATTTCAAGTAATTACTGATAAGGAAAGACTTACTTTTACCATTTATTTTCTGTATGTCTTAGACATTTTTGGCCCTCATTTCCTCCATTACTGCCTTCCTTTCTGTTTGCCTGAATTTTTCATAGTGAAACAAAATGTTTCACTTTTTGTGCATATTTTTAGACATTTTTGTGGTTACCGTAGATATTACCTTTAATATCTTAAATTTATAAGTGTCTAGTTTGAATTGATACCAACTTAATTTCAATAGCATACAAAAGTTCTGCTTCTATACAGTTATTTCCATCCCATTTGTGTTGCTGTTGGCACAAATTATATCTTTATACATGTGTGTCTAATACCACAGATTTACAATTACTTTATGCATTTATTTTCTAAATCAAGCAGGCAATAAAAAGTGGTGTCAAACCAAAAATACAATTATGTTAACTTTTATGTTTGCCCAAATAGTTACCCTCACCAGAGATAATCATTTTTTTCATATAGCTTTTAGTTGCTGTCTGATTTCCTTTCATTTCAACATGATGGGCACCCTTTAATATTTCTCTCTCAGTAATAAAGTTCCTCAGTTTTTGTTTATCCTAGAATGGCTTAACTTCTTCCTCATTTTTAGAGAATAGTTTTGCTGGTTATAGAATTCTTGGCTGACAGGGTTTTATTTTATTTTCTTTCAGCACTTTAAATATGTCTTCATAGTTTCTGACGAGAAATTGACTAATAAAATTATTAAGGATTTTCTGTACATGATAAGACACTTTTCTTGTTGTCTTTGAGATTTTTTTGTGTGTTTGTCTTTCAACAATTTGAATATAGTATGTCTTGGTATAGATCTCTTTTGGTTTATCCTACTTGGAGTTTATTGGGCATCTAGAGTGTATAGATTCAGCTTTAGCAAATTTTTAATTTATTGAACTTTTCAGCTACAGAATTTTTGTTAGGTTTCTTTTTATAATTTCTCTCTCATTTTATTTACACAATGTTTTCATGATTTTCTTGAGTTCTTTGACCATATTTAACATTGTGAGCTCAGTTAAAACAAATGTTTTAAAATATTTGTCTAGTAAGTATGACGTCTGGCCTTCCACAGAGACTGTTTCTGTCCATTTATTTGCTTTCTTTGAATAAGCTATACTTTTCTTTGTATGCATTGTAAGTTTTTTGTTGAAAAGTGAACATTGAATAATATAATGTTATAACTCTAGAAATTAGTTTCATTTTCTTCCCCAATGTTTTGTGTGTGTGTGTGTTTGTTGAAAACTGTAATTGTTCATTTGTTTAGTAATTTTTCAAACTAATTTTGCAAATATTGTATTTCTTATTATTTGCTGCTACTAAAGTCCTATAGTTTGTTTTCAGTCAGTGTTTTGACACATATTTTCTTGAATGTCAGAAGCTAAAAAAACAAGAACAAAAGCTAGAACATCTCTCCAGTCTTTGCAGATAGGCTGTCTGCTGGAGGACTTGTATTGTTTTTCCCCCAAAACTTATTTACAGGTAAACTTAGACCATTGATATTTTTCAGGCTTTCTCCTCCTCTAAGATATGCATTTGAGGGCATAGAATATTTTGCTAAACACAGATATAGCTGCACTCCCACAAGTTATCATATACCATGTTCTCATTAGAATTCACCTAAAGATAATGCCACATTTGATTGCTATTTCTTCTTTTACCCAAAAATTATTGAGAATTGTATTATTTGATTTTCTAACACCTTGAGATTTGTTTGCTATCTATTTGCTATTAATTCTTATTTTTCTCATCAGAGAACATATTATGAATTATTTTAATACATAGAAATGTGTGAAGATTTGGTTACTGGCCTAGTATGAGGTCAATTTTAGTAAATGTTCTCTTTGCTCCTGAAGGGTATTTATATTCTACATTTGTAGGTTATGTTCTGTTTATGTAAATTAGGTCAAAATTGTTGGTCTTATTGCATAAATCTTCAATATTTCTACTGATTTTTATTCTTCTATCTGTTATTTAAGGAGGTATATTTACATGTCCCACAATGACTTTAGATTTCTCTACTTCTTTTTTTCTAATACTTTTTGTTTTGTATTTTTTGAAACAATGCTGATGGAAACATACTGGTTTAGAATTTTAATGTCTTCCTGTTATATTGATCATTTTGTCATCATAAGATATATATTTATCTCTAGTAATTATCTTTTGTTGGATTTTTGTTTCATAGCTACAACAGCTTCCCTTTGATTACTACATTCGTGATTTATTTTTTCGCATTTTAACCTTCAACTATTCTCTGTCCTTACATATAAAGTGTGCTTCTTTTAAGTAGTGCATGATTTATTATTTTTATTCAGTCTAATTTGGAGTGTTCAGTTCATTTGCGTTCATTCTAATTGATATATTTGTATTTATGTCTCTCATCTTACTATTTGCTTTCTATTTGAACCTCCTGTTCTATATTTCTCTTGATTAAATTAGACACAAGGTTTTAATAGAGGAAACCTTTGGACCCCCTAAACTTGTGTTCAATATTGTGTGATCATATACTTATCTGAGTGGGTATATCTATTTGTTTAAAAATGTGTATATACATTTGTTCAAGGCATGTACATGTGCTGAGGAGAGTTCATAGCTCTCATTAGTTTCTAAAAGAAGTTTACGATGTTTTTAAAAAGGTGAATAGTCACACAACTAGAAAAGAACAGAGTTTTGCTTTTGTTGTTTCAGTTACTGAACTCTTAGTAACTAAACTATATTCCTTGTTGCTGTCCAGCTATGTTGTCCTTGGCTGATCATATTCACATCTGCAGTTGTCACCACAGTGACAATTGTATGATCACATCCAATTTCACACCTCTAAACCAGACTATCTCTGGCTCTACAGACTTTAATCCAGTTATTTTATAGAATTCTACTTCTGGATGTACTCATAGTACCTCAATCTCAACAGGTTCAAAATTAGTTCCACTATTAATCTAGATTAACCCTATTTCTCTGTCCCGGCCTCCGGCTCTGGGATGCTCTACCTGCAGTACTGGCTCTGGTCACAAGGTGGCCCTTTACTCTATTCTTAAAGTTTCTCCAATCGACATCTAAGTTTTATTAAATGAGAAAAATAAATCCATTATTATATTGTAAAACAATATATTGTTTGCTGTGCAATAGTTATTCACTTTTGGAAATGTGTTTAGGTCAAAGATGCTGAAGGAAACTATATGGCATATTTTCATGAATTTTGCACACAATAAATATCTTCTGTTCCCATTGCTGATAGGTTCCTTAATTTTTTTTACTGGATAGCTTTTCTCTGTGTCCTAGCTTCTGTTTCTTTATCATTTCTGCTCCCTCTTAATCTCATCTTCCTCATAACTTTGATTTATTATGATGATTTCTCAAGTCTTCTATATCAAATTTTTTTCTTTGCTTTTTTTTAATTTTTAAAATGTATTATTATTATTATTTTGAGTCGAAATCTCACTCTGTCGCCCAGGCTGGAGTGAAGTGGCACACTCACGGCCACCCCAGCGTCGACCTGCTGGGCTCCAGCGATTCTTCCACTTTAGCCTTCCAAATAGCCATAACGACAGTCACGTGCTACCACACCCGGCTAATTTTTCCATTTATTGTAGAGACTAGGTCGCACCACGTTGCCCAGGATGGTCTCGAACCATGGACTCAGGTAATCCTTTCACCTCGGTCCCCCAAAGTGCTGGAATCACAGGCTTGAATCACCATGCCCGGCCTATTTATTAAATTACTAACATTAATTGTCTTATTATCTCTATTATGCTCAATTTTAGTCAATGTGAGGGAAAACACCATTCCCTTTAGAAGAACTAATGAGACTGGGATTTGCCACTACTAAAGTATTAGAAAATAAACAATTTAAAAATTATATTTAAGAAAATTAGTGACTGTCTCTCCGGTGGCTCAAATCATGGTTTTAATGTATGCATTATTTACTTTATTGAGAGGCTGAGAGCATTGATTCTGGAGTCTGACAGTTTTGCCTATATCCTGGTTTTACAACCTATTGGCTGAACAATGTTAGGTAATTTGTTTAACTTCTGTGTGCCTCAGTTTCCTCCCCTGTAAAGTGGGGCCATTAATGGTATAGCCCTCACAGGATTTTTTTTTTCTGAAAAATGAATTGATTAATACCTGAAAATCACTTAGAATACTTTCTGGAACATGATTCATACTAAAAAGTATGTTATGAGTATTGCTATTATTATAATTTGTTCTTGGTCCATTTGTGTTGCTATAAAGAAATACCTGAGGCCAAATAACTTATAAAGAAAACAGGTTTATTTGGCTCAAGATTCTGCCGGCTGTACAAAACACATGGCGTCAGCATCTGCTTCTGGTAAGGGCCTCAGGAAGTTTCTATTCATGGAAGAAGGTGAAGGGGAGCAGACATCATATGGAGAGATGAGAGAAAGTAAGGGGGGAGGGGTGCCACATTCTTTTAAACAATCAGCTCTCCAGTGAAGTAATACAGTGAGAACTCACTAATTGCCACCGGACTGCATGGAGTCATTCATGAGGAATCTGCTCCCATGACCCAAACACCTTTTACAAGGCCTTCCCTCCAACACTGGGATCAAATTTCAACATGAGATTTAAAGTAGACAAGTATCCAAACTATATCACTATTATATTTTGCATATTTCAAATTAACATGATAACATATATTCAGAATTTGTTAATGACAACATGATTGGAACTGTACAAAATTTTTTTTTTTTTTTTGTGTTGGAGTCTCACTCTGTCACCCAGACTGAAGTGCAGTGGCCTCTCCTGGCCATCGTAGCCTCGACCTGCTGGGCTCTGGCGATCCTTCTGCCTCAGCCTTCCGAGTAGCTGGAAATACAGGCGCGCGCTACCACGCCCGGCTAATTTTTGATTTATTGTAGAGATGAGGTCTCGCCAAGTTGCCCAGGCGGGTCTCGAACCCGCAGGCTCAGGCAATCCACTCACCTTGACCTCCCAAAGCACTGGGATTACAGGCTGAGCCACCAAGCCCGGTCACAAAAATTTTTTAAAATAAAAAATTGGCATTGAAGAAAATAAGAATAGAAAAATCACCTTTAATCACTCATCCATTCTTAAATGTTATCAGTGGTGAATTCTTTTACATCTTTTTCTATTTGATTATGCACATACCCATATATATTTATACGCCATATTTTCTTGATTATTTTATTACAGCAACTGTAACATAGACCATGAATTCAAAAACATTTTTTTGAGAAAAAGTAAAACCATCACATAAAATCTTCACATCTATCCCAATATGAAAAATATTGAAAGAATTTTAAAAATAGATACCAACATAGAATATGATCATCCCGATTCTGTGATATATGCATTGCTAGGTTCTCTGGCATGTTGCCATATTTCCTTGCAGTCTTTTTCTAGGCATAATTGTACTCAATATATTTGTGCTTTCACTGCACTACCAGTGATTCTCCAGTGTTACTGTGCATCAGAATCTCTCAGAGGAGTGTGACAATAATATATGTTTGGGGCCCAGTTAGAAGTATGTTTGATTCATGGAACTTTGGGAGAGATGCCAAAGTCTGCAAGGAAGACAGGTATTCTGAAGTAGGCAGTCTGTGTGAGAGGCTTTGAAAATCATATTGTATTCATTTTTTTGTTTTTTAAATTTTGCTATTTTTATTTTATTTTAGATTTAGTGGGTACACATGTGTGTGTTCATATTTTTATTTGGCACATCAGCCTGCCCCTAAGAAACCCCTTAGAAATGCAAGTCTTTGCTTGTAAAGATATGAAGAGACTTCCTGTTCTTTAGTCAAGAGCAAAATCTGTCTAAGGACTTGAGGATTCCCACAATGGCCATATTGAACATCTATTCAACATCCACAATGTCTTAGACATTGTAAAATGTACTAGGAATATAAGGTTGACAAAGACTGTACTTGCTATGAGAATGGCACAGTTTTGCAGAGGAATAATCTCTAACACTTTTAAGGAATTTTTTATTTTGCAAATTATTGTAAACTCATTTATATAGGAGTGAGATCAGGTCAGAAGTGTTACTCGGTTTTTATCTAAGATGAATATCTCTGTAATTTACATATTTCACAGTCTGTCCATTGCCCTAGTGGGTGGATACACCCAGGATTTTTTGTATGAAGGACTGTGGGTGTTCTGAGAGAACAGTCACCTCTGGCAAGAGCATGGTAGGCATTAAAAGCTGAAGTTGTCAAACTATTTTTGGACGTTACCACTACTAAAATT
>NW_007251106.1:74335-104139 GCF_000164805.1 Carlito syrichta | reverse complement strand
AAAATTATATATATATATATATATATATATATATATATATATATAAAATTATAATTAAGGTAATCGTTAGCTAACTGCAACTATTCAAGTTACTGTTTTATTTTATTTATTATATATTTTATTAATAAAGTTTCATATGCGTGTCTTGACCCAACATCCTTCACCTAAATGGAATCATGTCTGAGTTCTCTAGAGAGTAGAGGATTTATAAGTAAAATTTAAAAGACCTATTTTATGAAAACTTTTTTAAAGATATCGATTACTGAGTCACATTTGTGTGTTACTCATCTTCATAAGTGTAACAATGATCTTAGAGAAATCAATGGAGCTTTGTTACCTGGAGGACTTCAACATATCAACAACTGTCAGCAGAAAGAAAAAGACAAAGGAGAAGTGACAGTAATGTCCAGAAGACACGGCAGTATCCAGAGGAGGGTGGCACCTACTTCTTGGCTGCCTGAACTTGTTCTTGGGTACAAGTTAGAGATTCCTCGGCCCTCCCTGAGTGTCTTCTGAGATTTGGGTTATGAAATAACAGGAATGTAGGGTAGAATTTAACAAACACAGCTCACACATTCAGTACCTCATCTGATCCACTTAGCAGTCTAGAAGGGCATATAGTATTCCCTTTGCACAGATGGCAAGGGTGACCCATCAAAGTGATACCATGGTAATGAACACTAGGGCTATATTGCTAAATAAAACATTCTAAAAATTAACTCGAAACTCATTCTTTTGTTCTGCTAACAAATTTTTATTAAATGACACATTTTTAAAAGTTGATTGATACATTAATTTGATTGTTTTTATTACATTTAGGGATACAAGTAATACATACTAATTTTGAGAAAATACAGTTACCAAAGAGAAAAAATTAAAATCATTCATAATTTTGCATATAAACAGCTGCATTTTAGCATATGTATTTTAAGACTGTTTATATATAATACATGCATATACATGATTTAAGATGAAGCAACAGTAAATTTGCACACTGCTTTGTAGCTTGTTTTTTAACTTAAAAAAATAATGAGTATCTTTCTATGCAAATAAAAAGGATTTGTGGATTTGGTTAGAATGCAATATTCAAGTAGAGGCTGGCAACAGTAAAAATTCTGAAACAACTGAATCAACAAAAGCACATAGAGAAAAGAAAAAAAAAAAACCAGAAAGTAGTTTTGAAATGTATTAACTTCAAAAAAAACTTCAATTTTGAAGGTAACAGGAAACTGATTGCGGTGGTGACATGAATGAGGTGGTTCCCATTAAGGCCACAGACTATACCTTAACTTCAGTGCCCTGAGCTTTTGCCTTAACTCTGTCTCATATCCTCTATGTATCATTCCGTCATCCGCACTTGCTTCTACCATGTCAGTGTTATTGACAATACTATTCGGCAACCTCCCACGCTCATTCCCGCCCCCCGTCCCCCACCCCCCTCACCCCCCCGCAAACAAAATCTTGGGACATTGGAGTTCAGACACCCTTTTATATTTTCTTCAGGCTCTTGGCCTTTCCTCCCTCATAAAGGGCACGCTTCCTCTCCATTTTGTACACGGGCTTGCTTCCCTTTCTCTATCTATCCTTTTCTCACCCGGAGGACATTTTCCATGTTGAGATTTTTTTTCTCTTGCTTATTCGAGTTTGCACTCCATTACTTCTCAAAGGTAACAGGCGAGCGAAAATACCGAACGCTTGGTAGACATGTCAGCACCGAGGACAGAGGTCCTACTACGCACCTTTCGAGATTCAGAACCCTGGATTTCAACGGTTTTTAAATTTTCATTTTTTCCACCAGAGAGCACCTGTGCGCCCTCTAGGAGGCCTCCATCCTGAGTTCCGCCCTCTTGCTAGCTCTTCTCTTCTCCCTCCTCCAATGCCTACCATTTTTTTCTGTAAATCCTTCCCTAGGCCTGTGCAGGCACAAAAGGGAGGACACGGAGTGGGGCCTCAGACTGGGCTCTGCCTCCGCCCGGACCAGTGTCCCTGGCACCGACCTAGACCTATCTTCTCCTTCTACGGATTCCCGCCGCGAGCTTCGCCACCGCGACACTTCGCCCCGCAGACCTGCAGACGCTGGGGTGGGGATAGCGGGGGCTGCTGCAGCGGATGGCCCGCATCGCCCTGCCAGCCCCCGCGGCCCTTTCCCTGCCTCGGCATGGGCCCTTCCTCGTCCAGCGTGTTCCAGTACCGTATTTCCCAACTTTGTCTCTCCTTATCCATCCTTTTTCTCTGAAGCCATTCTCAGCCCCTGGCACTCTTTACTCTTTAAATACCCACAGTGGTGGAGGGTTGGAGGAGTCTATTTAAAATAGAATTTCCACCTTTCGTGTCTGTTTCCCCTCTCCACCAAAATGGAGGTAGGACATAGAGAGCAAGGCTTGTATCTACCCTCTCTGTGGAGAAGGCTTTCTAGCATATACCCATATACCCTTAATCATATACCAGTTGCCCCAAAGACCACCCAAAATAGACCTTTTGTAAGGAACGAGTGTCAAAAACACAGATTCTAAACCCACTTGAGGACTCTGCCTTCAGCCCTCAGCCATCCCAGCCCCAGGGTTCCCTCAGGCTTTATGAGCCAGAAAAACAAACCTGCAGCATTTTAGGACAGTTGCTTTTTCCTCTTAACTTGACCAGAAGGCTTTCCTCCTCCATAGCAGAAATAAGACAGAAGATACAAAAGACAGGCGAAAAGGACTTGGGTAAACTCCTGTCTTGATGGCCATGCTACACGTGAGTTGAGGCTCCCATTTTTTCCTCCTACACTCAAGCAGGACTGCAGGAACCAGTACCACCTCTGCTATTCCTTCACCCTGGATCTGGGATATCTCTTTTTCTATCTTGATATTACAGTCAGTCAGACATAATATTTGGTTTCTCTAATCATCAGAAAGAGACAATATTTTCTCTTGGGGTTACTAAGCATTTACAATTCTTATGGAATTATCTCATTCCCTTGTTCTAACCTCTCCACAACCGGGTCCTTCACCCCATCTCCTCTCCCTGTAGACATGATTTCCCCCTGAGGCCATTACCTCCACATAAATGGCCAGGAAGCTAGATAACAGGAAAGGAAAGCTGAGCGTGAAAGTGGGACATTGACTTTCATTTATGTACTTTTTTGCTTCATTTTTAATTTGAAATGCTTTTTTCTTCCATTAAAGAATACAATACTTACGTATTTCTGGGGAAGGGAAATGGATATTTTTTAAAATATTTACCTTTTCTTTGGACTTCCTTGTCATTTGGCTAAATTGACAAGGAAGGTAGAAAATGTTTTCAATCAGCTACAAAGAAAATAGCAAATTTTAAAGACACGCTAATTGCTCACAATCTTTAAAACATACTCTTTGGGAAGAAAAGTAATTTACAATGAAAAATAAGGTTTTCTACTAAATAGGAAATTCTTCATAATTTGCTTATGCGTATAGTTATCAATTCGAGAGTGTTTCTAATGATACTTCCCAAATAGCTTTAAAAAAAAAAAAGCTTGCAAGTTTGAAATTTAAAACTTGAATTTTTCTAATAAATCAATATGTTATAACTATAACTATGGTGAGTAAATTAACCCTGGAAACCCTGTCAAACTTAAATAATGAGATTCAGAAAATATGATTAAGTATTGAATGTATTCACAAAGTTTAAAGATGGCCACCAGAAAATGCCAACTTCAAATGAATGAAGTCAGCATTCCAGAGTGGAAAAATTGTTTCACTTCTATAAGCAGTAACAGAAATTTTAGCAGGATTACGTTTTCCATAAAAGACCAGTGTATACACCACAGCAGTTTGATTGGCTACAGATTGCTACATTCCAAGGAAGATTGTTATTTACAGGAAGACTGAATTATTTACAGGAAAAAGAGGCAGGAGTTGTAGCTGTGTGCCACGTGACTCAGGCTGCATAGCCACATTCTTCTCAAGGCTCAGAGTAATTTAAAGTTCCAACAGCTTTAAATTTGAGTTATAAGTTAAAATTATTTAATTTCACAAGCTTAATAAGTATTTTTGCCCTGTTTTAGAAAAATCATCTCTTATCTTTTTCATTCCCAAAAGTGTTTAATTCTCATAAATATTTGGTACAATTTTGTTCTGTTAGAGGGGTGCAGCCTGCTAGGCCTCTCATCTCTGGTCTCCGTACCTCCAAGAAACCCAGAAGGAGCATATCCTTGCTGCAGTATCACTGCCTGCCAGTCCATCCCACCATGGAAGCTCCTCAGCTTAGGCTTAGGTCAGTGTCCAAGAAACTCTTATCCACTGACCATATTAATTAACCTAGACCAGGTGTTCTCACCTGGTGAAGTTTGGATCACTTGAAATTCCATGCAGGTTTGTACGTGCACTTTTGTGAGGAGAGTGTTTATACCTTAGGTAGCTGAGAAAGCCTGATATATGAGCAGAGTAAAATTACAAGAAAGCTGAAGCTATGAAGTAGATATAAGACACAGGAGGAAAAGGAGATGAAAAAGGATGAAAGGAGAGACTGAGACAGCAACTGAGCCAAGATAGTGACAGCACTACAGTGGCTGAGTCCTGGTCTCCTAGACAACTATTAGAAATCGACTGTCTATTCTCAGATTCCCTTGATATAAGCTTTACTGTCTCATAAACTCTCACAATGGATCCTGCCTCAGCTGAACTAGCCTAAGTCTTTGTTCCTTACAACTAAGGAGACTATCTGAAATAGTGGTCATCTGTAGTAAAATCCTCCCCCAAGTCAACAAAATAGTAGTATACATAGTTACAACACCTTGAAAACTCATGAAAGGACATCAATAGGGTATTGGTCAAAGAAGACACATAGGTGGAGAATAACTATCAGTTATTCAGCCTCACTAGGGATCAAAATATATAAATTGAAACTTCGAGTTACACTTATTCACCTGTCAAATGGGTGGATTTTTTTAAAACACCATACCATCCATTCTATATAAGGTCATTCACATACATATTGGTTTCATCAGGTCAAATTTAATAAAGAGATACCTCCTCCTCCATGTTAATAATCTAGTACCACACCTTGATCATCTCAACCTTGATTGGAGGGAGAAATAATCAGAAGAGGGAGAGGAGAGCCCCATTTCTAATGCATACTAGTCATAAATATGTAGCTCTTCCTGAAGGTCGGCAGGGCAAGGGAAGCAAAAGTAAGAGATTCAACCATTGCAAGGACTGCAAGACTCAAACAGGCATGACAGCACTTAATTCAGAACCTGCTCAGGCACAGAGAAGTATGTATATGAAATATGTCATAAAATACAATCAGACTGCAGATTTTTCTTTATTGTAGAAAAAATGTAGAAGAGTCTACAAAGAAGTAAAAAAAAATACATATATCATCTATAAGCCAACCATCCACCCAATCATACCCCTTTTCTAATATTTTGATGTATATTGTTCTATAATATTTTCTATGCATGCATACACATACATAATCACACATAGATATATTGTTTTTTAAAATGAGATCCTCAGGATACCTACATAATGAACATTTGTATACCTAACACTGAATTGTACCCCACATCTTTAAAATAAATTAAAAAAAAAATAAGATCCTCTACAGGTTATTGTTTGCAACTTGCTTTTTTTCACATACCAATATATTCTAAAAACTTTCATTTTGGTAAATATATGGCAGTATTATGGTTGTGTTATATTTGTCAGATATTTTTTCTTCATATTTTCAAAGTTTTATCTCAACTGTTTTCCTGAATATCATTAATTAATTCATGCCTATTAAGGATATTTTGTTTGAGCTGAGGTTTCCCTCTGTTGCCCAGGCTAGTGCGCAGTGGCACAATCACATCCTCCAACTCCTGGGTGCAAGTGATCCTTCTGTCGCAGCCTCCTGAGGAGCTGGAACTACAAGTGCATGCCACCACACCCAGATAATTTTTAAAATCTTTTTTAGAGACAAGAACTCACTATGTTGCCCAGGTTGATCTTGAACTCCTGGGCTCAAGCAATCCTCCCACCTCAACCTCCCAAAGTGGTGGGAGGTTGAGGTGGGAGGATGAGCCACTGTGTCCAGGTTAATGATACATTTTAAATATATATATGCAACACTTAGAAAGTAAAAGTTCTGTTTATATTAAATGCACATTCTTAAATATATCCTATGATAATAGTTCAGTATATACTCATTCGTGATTCTAATGATATAGAAATACAGTAGGACTGCATTAATTTGGCTTTGGATATAACATGACTGGTGATGGGGGTGGGGAGAATAAAATGGATGGATAATATTTAAGGTCAAGTGTTCAGCGAACAATTATTTGTGGCACCAAATCACAGCTGAGTCCTTGATGAATGTGGGCTGTGCAATCAGCTAACCAAATAGGCTCATATCAGGCAATCCATTCATCTTTTAATATTATAACCTGAAATTTTCAATGATGAATTTTGCAGACTTCACTTATCATGTTATAGAGAAATTTAATTACACCTCATATTTTAAATACATAAAAGTAAATATAAGTATGCTGTTACAAAAATGTGATACCACATGCGTTAGTTTTCAATTTGTCTTTTTTTGCTTAACAATATATAGGACATTTTTTAATGTGAGTAAATGTAATGCCACATCATTATTTTTTCAGTACTGCATAGTACTGCTTTGTGTGAATGATCCAATTTTTCTTTTCTTTTTCTTTTTTTTTTTTTTTTTGAGTTGGAGTCTCACTCTGTCGCCCAGACTGGGGTGCAGTGGCCGCTCCTGGCCACCGCAGCCTCGACCTGATGGGCTCCGGCGATTCTTCCGCCTCAGCCTTCCAAATAGCTGGAACTACAGGCGCGCGCTACCACGTCTGGCTGATTTTTTGATTTATTGTAGAGATGAGGTCTCGCCAACTTGCCCAGGCAGGTCTCGAACCCGCGGGCTCAGGCAATTCATTCACCTCGGCCTCCCAAAGCGTGGGATTAGAGGCGAGCGACCGAGCCTGGCTGATCCAATTTTTCTTAAACCAATCCTCTTTCGAGAACATTTATGTTTTTTTCTCTTTTAAAAAATAACTTACTATGACTACTACAATGATCACATTTGACATGAGAGTATTAATGTATAAGTATCTAGAAGAGGAACTGATGTGTTCAAAATTACATATATTTTAAAGTTTGAAATTGCCAAAATGACTTCTCAAAATGTTGTACTACTATTTTAGATTCTCATAGTGCATGCAAATACTTGTTTTTCCATTTCTTCACCACCTCTGAGTATAATAATTTAAAAAAATCTTTTCTAATTGTGTATAAGAAAAACTAATTTTCTTCTTCCCCCTTTTTTATTATAAAGATGTGTGAAATAATTCAGGGTTAGGTATACAAATGTTCATTATGCAGGTACCCTTGTTGATGAGGTGTGATCCTCCCTCCTATAGCAGTTTCCCTCAACTGCCAATCCTACCCCCGCTCCTCTGGCAGTTTCCCATTACTGCCAATCCCTTTCTTTTTTTTTTTTTTTTTTGAGTTGGAGTCTCACTCTGTCGCCCAGACTGGAGTGCAGTGGCCGCTCCGGGCCACCGCAGCCTCGCCTGCTGGGCTCAGGCTATCCTTCCGCCTCAGCCTTCCGAGTAGCCGGAATTACAGGCGCGCGCTACCATGCCCAGCTGATTTTTTGATTTATTGTAGAGATGAGGTCTCGCTGCCCAGGCGGGTCTCGAACCCGCGGGCTCAGGCAATCCCCTCACCTCAGCCTCCCAAAGGCGCGGGATTACAGGCTGAGCCACCGAGCCCGGCGCCAATCCCTTTCTTATATATAGTATTATGATAATTGTTCAAGGTCCGCTGATGAGTGAGAACATAGGGTACTCTGTTCTTTGTTTCTGTGATAGGTCACTGAGTATGATAGACTCTAAATCCATTCAAGTTGCTGTGAAATTCATGTTTGTCCTTCTTTATGGCTGCACAATATTCCATTGTGTATACGTATCACATTATTTTTTAATCCAGTTCAGCTTCGATGGCCAGCTTGGTTGGTTCCATGTTTTACTATTGTAAATAGAGCTGCAACAAACATACGTGTGCAGGTATCATTTTTGTAGACTGATTTGAGTTCCTCCGGGTATATTCCCAATAGGGGAATTGCTGGGTCATATGGAAGGTCAATTTCTAGTTCTTTCAGAAATCGCCACACCATCTTCCAAAGAGGTTGCACTAGTTTGCATTCCCACCTGCAGTGTAGAAACGTCCCTTTTTCTCTGCATCCTTGCTGGTATCTATTGTTGTTTGCTTTATTAATGATGGCCATTCTTACTGGGGTTAGGTGGTACCTCAGTGTGGTTTTGATTTGCATTTCTCTGATGGTGAGTGAAGTTGAGCACTTTTTCATGTGTCTGTTGGCTGTCTGTATATCTTCTTTTGAGAAGTGTCTGTTCATGTCTTTTGCTCACTGAAAACTAATTTTCATTTCTATTCTCAGGAGATCGCTGTCTTAGTCAATTTGGTCTGGTATAACAAATTACTATAGACTGGTGGCACAAACATTTGTTTCTCACAATTCTGGAGGTTAGCAAGTTCAAGATCAAGATGTCTGGTGAGAGCGTGCTTCCTGGTTTGCAGATGGCCATCTTTTCTTTATATCATCACAGGGCAGAGAGAAGAGAGTGAGGAAGCAAACTTTCTTGGGTCTCTTTTGAAAAGGGCACTAATCCTATTCTTTAGGGCTCTGCCCTTATGACATAATTACCTCCCAAAAGTTTCATTTTTAATACCATCACTTGGAAATTAATTTTCAACATATAAATTTTGTGAAGACACAAATATTTGATATATAACAATCTCATTTTATATATTTATTTTAGGTACTCAATTTAAAAAAATTCAATAGCTTTAGGGAGTACGAATGGTTTTTGTTCTAGGCTTTACATGTACCGTCCACCCCAATCTGTGCATGTTGTACCCAATAGGTAATATTTCCCGACTTTACCCCTTCTTTCCATCCCCTTCTTAGTCTTCAGTGTCAATTATACCATCCTCTATGTCTTTGTGGATCCTTGGTTTAGCACTCACTTATAAGTGATTGGTTTTCTGTTTCTGCATTAATTCACTTAGGATAATTATCTCCAATTCCACCCAAACTGCTGCAAAATACATTAGTTCAGTCTTTTTAATGGCTGAATAGTATTCCATAGTGCATATATATCACCTTTTCATTATCCACTGATCAGTTGATGGGCATTTAAGTTGATCCACATCTTTGCAATTGCGAATTGTGCTGCGGTGAATGTGCAAGTGCAGGTGTCTTTTTCATATAATAACCTGTGTTCTTTGGGGTAGTGGGATTGTTGGATCAAATGGTAGATCTACTTTTAGTTGTTTGAGAAATCTTCATACCACTTTCCATAGAGGTTGTACTAATTTACAGTCCCATCAACAGTGTATAAGTGTTCCCTTTTCTCCACATCCACATCACCATCTATTTTTTTTTTCCATGATGGCCATTCTGACTGGCATAAGGTGATATCTCATTACAGTTTGATTTGCATTTCCCTGACAATTAGTGATGCTGAGCATTTTTAAAACAATTTTATTTTAATGTTTTCTTAGAATTCTATTATATGGTTGTTACATAATTTAACTTGCTCCTTATTGTAAGATATTTAACTTGCTTCTTGTTTTTATTATAAATAATTATGTTGAATATCCTGATAGTCATTTTCTATTTCTAAGTGGTACATATCATCAGTGCACTTTGAATTGTTTTAACACAGTTATAAAGCTTGCCTCATTTATCCTCTAGCAAATGCATCCAAGAGAATCCTATTGTGAGAATGTATACATGCTTGGGTGTAGGTATACTGTAGCCTAGGAGAGTTCTCTTTGTCTTTTCCTTACTGCTTTTCACTTGTGACTTCTCATTGTATACTCAGGTCCAATCCAAAAGGATGCTAGGAATTCAGGTCTACAAACTTTGCTGTGATAAGTCATTGTGCCCTCCATTAAATATTTTCCTAGGATGAATACTGAGGAATGTATTTATGTGCTCAAAGGGGATGCATATTTTAAATGCAATTGCCTAAGTACTGTCCAGAAAGACAGACCGATTCAGATTCCATGACCTGGAAAAAATTGAAAAGTCTTTGAGTAGTGCAGAGCATATCATAATTTGCTTACACTAAACCTGCTTTCAGACCATAACCACTGTCAGAGACTTAAGTGCCCTTAAGGAGGAGCAAATAAACTTCTATCCAGCAAGGAAGGATGAGACAGGGTAGGGTAACAAATAGGGCACAGAACCTGGGTTCAATCAAACTGCTATTCTCCCTTCTTTGCTTCCTCCATCTAGGTCCTGTCCATCCTCTTCGACTCCAGGTCAAGGCCCAACAGTCTCCCTTCCCTTTAGCTTTTTTCTAAATGGCCTTTCCAGCAATATCATCTATTCCATCCCTAGCTCTTGGTTTAGGACTGAACCCACAGGATATGTGACTCACTCTTAGGAAGACAGACTTTCAGAAGAGTCATGTGTAGGCTCTAGGTCCTTTGGGCAAGATATTTTAAGATCTCAAGGATCTAGAGTGCGGTCTAGAAAGAGAGGAGTGAAGACTCCAACTGAGCCCATCTTGCCCCACCATCTCTTCTCTACATGGAGAAGAGAGTATCCAGAGGAGGGTTAGAGGCTAAAACCTTTAAAAGCGAGGCCTCCAGAAAAATTTAGGTCTAAGTAATTAATATCTTTGGGCATGTAGACTAAATTCTCCATTTAGTTTCTTTATTTATAAAATGGAAAAGGCTGGACACAGTGCCTCACACTTGAAATCCCAGTGCTTTGGGAGGCTGAGGCATGAAAATTGCTTGAGGCCACAAGTTTGATTTCAACCTGGGCAACATAGAGAGACTCCTTCTGCAGAAAAATAAAATGAAAATAAAAATATCTCCTTTGAAGGGTTTTTAGAAGTTTAGCAGGAGATAATGTCAGCAAAGCACTGTTCTTTCCCTTTTTGGGACATTCTAAGAATTTCTGGAACCTTTTCCATCAAGCTGGAGAAAAGCAGCTGCCACTTAAGATGCTTCAATCTTCCCTAGGGACAATACATTCAGTTTTTTTAAAAAACTAATCCCATGCTTCTTTCTAAAGTTCTAAGATCTTGCCCTTTCTAAAGCCAGAGTTTGCGTGAGCTCCCCTGTTTTAAAGGTAAAGCCAGTACAGGAGGAGTAAGGCCAGTACAGGTCAAACAGTCAGTTCTAAGTCTGGCACTCGAACTAACAGATCCTGCCTCTCACACTAGTGTTCTGTCCAGCAGACACAAACCATTATATATTAGATTTTCTAGTGCTCAAATAAACATGCTTCCCAGACGATATAATAATGTGAAAGAAAAACAAGTGAAATAAAACAACATGTGATAAGGTTCTTTTTTCTTCCACATGATTCATTGAGATGTTTATTCTCCTTCCCAAAGGAACATCCAAGTTTATACACAAGGAAAATACATATCTATGTATCCTTTTGTTACTTTTCAAATATTACTTCTAAGAGCTTTCTATTTCACAAATTTCTATGTTAAATTTGTGACTTTTACCAAAGACTGGTGTGAAGTTGAGAGGCAACCAATATTTGTTGATATTTATATCAGTGTCATTGTTTAGACTTCCCAACAATCAATTCTCTGAACGCATGCTATTCTTCCCTTCTACCTGACAACTGATCAGCTGACAACACAGCTTCCTGGCTTCCACCACCAGAGCTGGAGTCCAAAACTACTTTTCTTCATTTTAATTCCTTTCCCACCCAAATAAAATCCCAATGTAATTATAATAATAACTTGCACTTTAAAGCAGCTACTATATGCCAGGCACTATTAGAAGCACTGTAAGTGTATTAACTCATGTAACTAAAGTAATTCTGTCTTTGTCTTTTCTGATTTAAAAAAGATAGAAATTACTTTTATTTAAAGAACAAAAGATATACAGAAGTACTCAGAATATAGTAAAAAGGTTCCTTTTCTTTTTTTTTAAATCTACAACTGCTGCCTGGCCCATCAGAATCCACAGCAGCTAAGGACCAGATTGCAGATGAAATGGAGGCTGGGGGAGGGACTGATGAAGGAGTTAGTTATCCTGGGGGCGGAAGACTGGAAGAGACAATTCCTGAAAGAAGGAGTAGAAAAGTTCAATAGCTCCAGATCCCTCCCTAGTAATCAGAGAACAGAAAATAACATTTTTTCCCTCTGTGATAGGCAACAACAGAAAAGATTGACAGGGCCAAATATATAAGGTGGGGGTGGGGTGGGGAAGGAGCAGAGGGCGGGCACACTTCTGCCGCGCTTTTGGTGGGAGTGGAAATTGGGGACCCGAGCTCACTGGTGACGTAGATCTCATGTGACCAGGAGTCGACGTGTGCAGAAGTCCAGCTAGTCTGGTCCTTGTTCCCGTCTGGGTACCAGCTTCTTTCAGCAGCGCAGGCGGCGGTCACTCAGGCCAGTGGAAGGAAAAGGAATAAAGCTTGCAGGAATTGTGCAGGTTGGTGTTGATATCGATGTTGCCTGGGGATTTCTAGCTTGAGGTGATTTAGGGCAGAGACTTGAGGGAGTGCCAGTCAAGTCCGTCTCTCCGACCCCCACCTCCAAGTCCGCAGGAAATGATGACCCTTGAGAAAGGGACTAAGGGTCGTTAGAGAAGAACAAGGAGACGTATGATAGTTTAAAAATAATCATCCTCTGCCTTCTAGGACCGCTTTCCCGACCCCCCCCCCCGCCCCCGCCCAAACCCCTCCTCAGTCTTAAACATAGTTTGGAAATTATCTGCTTTTCTCACTCTGTCTGATGAGAAAGATGAACTAACTTGCACTATAGAGAGGAGAAGAATTGAGGGAAACAAAAGGTGGGAAATGTTCCATAACCAAGGCCCTAAATGAGGAAAGCTACGGGCGTCGGTCTCTGGTGCTGGTCGGCCCACCAAGCCCTCGCCCCACCCCCTCCCGTTTCCCGTTTGTCTGCAGGTCGTTGTTCTTAGCAGGACCCAAGGCTAAAAAAGGAGGAAGAAACTGACCCGATCAGTACTAGGTAGGTAAGACGATCATTATAAAGACTCCTGGGGTGGAGGTGGGCAAGGGTGGGACAAAAGTTGTCGGCCCCACTAGCCCTACTGCCTCCCTTTTCCCCCTTTCCCCTCTCCTTATCCTCCCTTCCCCCTTTCACCCTTTACCTCCAGCCACCTTTCACATTTCTGGAAAAGTCCCTGTGTTAGGCCCCGCGGGGGAGAAATGCCAGGGGCGGGGGACATGGCTGGAGGCTGGAAGGAAGGCCTTAAAAAGGGCCGGAGGGAGGGGGGGTGAGGAGGAGGAATGTGAAGGTAAGGGGGGGCGGGGTCAGGGAGCCCTGATTGCTGACTGGGGCTTTTCAGGTGGAAGGTATTTGATGACAGCTCTGAAAAAAGCAAATGCTGAGACTTGTGTCCACTCACCAAGTTTTTGGCTTACTGTCTCATTCTTGCTTCCTAGAAGTAATTGCATTCAAAGAGGAATAAGCAAAAAAAAAAGAAAGGAAAAAAAGGAAAGAAAGAAGGAAGAAAGAGAGGCAGACAGACACAAGATGAAACCCTGTCAAAAAATTGAGGAAAAACCAGAAAATGAGAGTGAACCAAAGTTTGAGGAGGAGCCAAAACCTGAGGAACAGCCAGAGGAGGAGGAAGAGCCAGAGGAGGAAAAAGCAGAAGAGAATTTTAGAGAAAGGCTGATACAATCTCTCCAGGAATTTAAAGAAGATATACACAACAGGCACTTAAGCAATGAAGATATGTTTAGAGAAGTGGATGAAATAGATGAGATAAGGAGAGTAAGAAACAAACTTATAGTGATGCGTTGGAAGGTTAATCGAAACCATCCTTACCCCTATTTAATGTAGTTTACTTTGATTTTTATCTGGTATTAACAATACTATATAGCTTTCTTTTTATCAGTATTTTCCTGATATAACTTTGTCTATCTTTCTACTTTTAACCTTTTGCTGTTAGTGGTTTTAGATGCATCTCATTATCATATTTTGAGCAATCTCTATGTCTCTGTCTTTTAATAAAAGAGCTTTACTCATTTGTAAAAAAAAAAAAAGAGGTTCCCAATAGAATATAAAATCAAAAAAGGTTACAAAGTAATACGTGAATATAATATTTTTGAAAGGTAAAAGTACATTTGTATATTACATATATGCACATAAAACTTGTGAAAGATGAAAGACACAAAGTTCAGTTTATTGGTGGTGGGATTATAAATGATTTTTCTTCTTTTGCTTATTTGTATTTTCCATATGCCTAAAATGAACACACATTATTATTGCTAAAAATAATAAAAGTTTTATAACAGAAAAACAACCAACTGCACTTAGTTTATTTTTTAAAGTACTGGGGCACTTAATATTTGCTGACAGAACTTTAGAAGCTAATGTGAATGAACTTCAAAGTACCACCAGACCACTAGCTAGAATGATAAATTTATCTCATCTGTAAAATAAAGATGATCACACAAGGATCTGTGGGGTTTAAATAAAGTAATGGCTGTGAACTATGTTCAACGGTTTTTCTCCCATGTGGCCCTTGCAAGATCCTAACTCCCCAAGAGATTGTTTCAGCTATTTGGGAGGGGGAAGAAAGTTGTTCTTATCTGTGCTTAAGAACAAATCCAGGCCACTGTGAGGTGGGTGCCATCTTCATGTTCCTCTTCCGATTAGCCTGCCCAGTTTCTCGTCTCCCTGTCCTTGATACTACCATGTATACTAGGTATTCCTGCCCCTTCTGCTAGGTGCTGTGCCTTTCAGGCCTCTACCACTGTGGATGTGCTGAAATTCTCAAGTATTGAAGCCCAATATATTTCTTTGGCACCATCAGTGGACTGAGTTCCCAGACCGACCTCTACAGAAATAGGAGATTGCCCATCTTTTCAATTAGATAGACACTTAAACAGTACCACTTGGGACATGATGTCTTATAGATATCTTGGCAACTTTGGGATTTTAACCTTTTCTCCATAAGACTCTGACACAATAGTACATCTGGGAGTTGGACCAGAAGACATGTCTGAGTAACATATCATGCTTTAGTCAGAATTGCTGCCCTGGGCCTGAAGATTACTACTTTTATCTTCCTGATTCCTATTTCCTTGGGGTGAGTGATCCCCAGAAGACTGATGGCAGGCCCTCTTCACCAGTTCAACAGCTATCCCTAAAGTTGAGTAAATTTTAAAGGGAAATTCAAATCAGATTTGGGAATACTCCCATCCCTGACTGAAAATATATGAGCATCTATGTAAGATTTATGATATATCCATAGCTACATCCAAATCTACATATTTACATGTGTATATGTATATATGTGTGTAAGGCTCACTATTGTGCCAGTTGTGTCATTTTTCTCTGTAATGCCATTTTGGGAACTCTTCGTGTCACTAGGTCATTCTTTTTTTTGAGTTGGAGTCTCACTCCCGGCCACTGCAGCCTCGACCTGCTGGGCTCCGGTGATCCTTCTGCCTCAGCCTTCCAAGTAGTCAGAATTACAGGCACGCGCTACCACACCCGGCTGATTTTTTATTTATTGTAGAGATGAGGTCTCGCTGCCCAGGCGGATCTCGAACCCATGGGCTCAGGCAATCCACTCACCTCAGCCTCCCCAAGGTGCGGGATTACAGGCTGAGCCACCGAGACCGGCTGCTAGGTCACTCTTTAAGGTAATGGCAGCCTCATGGGTACCGATTGGATTGGAATTTTGGCTGGAGTGAGATAAGGTTCCATGTTCACTGCCAGTTTTACAAGACAGGATAAATCTATCTTCCTAGTGCTCAGAGGGGTGGCACTCAAGCAGGATGTAAAAAAGCTCACCCAAGCTACACTCCTCTCTAGGGTGGGTCTGACTTTGGTGGCTGCTCCAGTCTGTAGCAGGCACTAGGCCCTCCCAAGTTGATGATTGGGGGGGAGGAGTGTCCTAGACAGATATACTTGGAGGAGGACGGCTTTCTTCTTTGCTGGTCAGAGCACTAGACTTCATCTCCCTCCCCTTTATTCCTTCACAAAGGGGCATCATGGGGACTTTTTTTATAAAGAAGAAAATAAGACCTCAAAATTCACTAACTAAAAACATTGGTTGTGATAGTCTTTGTCCTAGACACGACTTCTCTGGATGAAATCAGAAAACTTGGGATCAAAGTTGAAGGGTCTGATGGTAAGGGGAAATGATTTTAGATATTACACAAATATTTTAAATGGTGATGTCCATGTATTTATTTAAATGTGTATTAATGAATATTTTCTGTTTAAAGCAAATGATGATCGTTTAGGTTTAGGGTGGTTGTTATAAAGTTTCCTTTTCAAAAAATTATTCAACTCCTTTCCCTTCCTTCATGTTATTTTGTACCCAGGAAAGTAAAAAAAAGTATTCAAATTAAATAAGTGATGTAATTTGAAGAAGAATATTAAATAGAACACAATATTAATAGCATAGGTGATATGCACAGATATAACAAAAATCAGCCTGGTGAGAAACATTGCCCTAGCATAATTGCTTTAAGAATAATAACTGGAAACACTTGTCAAGAACTGTACAGAGTTTGTGATTTTGCCCTACTTATAAGCTAACAAGTTAGCCTGTTACCATTTAATGAATGCTGGAGCTTCATGTTGGTTTGTACTGGTTGCCTATGATTCCCAAGTTTTGTGGGATGACATAGGACCCATGACGGACCCCTTAACATGCAGTGCAGTGCATAACAGGAAAAAAAAAATTCTGAGTTTGGAAGATTTCCTGCTCTTATAGTAAGCAAAAGCAAGCCTGTTCTATGTTCAGGGGAAAACATTACCCTATCCTTCAAGGTTGCTTACTGCAAACACAACTGTGAAAAATGTGCGTGGGTAAGGCATGGTCAAGGTCTTATATTCTTGGCTTACCCAATAAAAATGTGCAGTGGTGTTCAGGGCCCATGGCAGATTGCCTAATAACAACTTTCTCTGTAAAATAAATCTTAATGTAGATGACAAGCCTTTCCTAACACCCAAAGTTTGATCCAAAGCTTGATTTGTGATTCCAAATTAAATACAGCATTTAATGCATTACACTGTGGTTGTAAACAGGATATCTGTAACTATTTCTAATTTTTACTTAAGTACAGAGGATTTTTAATAAATCCTAAGGTTAGTTGAATGGAAAGAGCAGCAACTAAGAAACTAAAGATAAACAGTCTTTGAGGAACTTTAAGTTACTGTAAGACATAGCTACTATGACACCACAAAATAAAAGAGGTAGAAACGCAAAGCCGATGGATTCATCCAGATGGTAATAACAGGAGTAATCTCATGTAAAGTTTTTCACTAGGAAACTGACAGGAGAATGTATGTTTAAAAATCAGCCCCAGATCTCATATGTACATCATGACCTTAGCCTCTGTAAAAAGCAAACACTAAGAGAAAAGCTGGTCTGTTCTCTCTGCAAGGAATGTTCTAAGGAGGGTGATGGGAGGGAAGGCTCACACACACAACAGTATCCAAAAGCATTATTTGATATTCTGGCACCAGTATTTTGCAAGAGCCTTAGCAAAAGCAGCAGCATCACTTGATAGATAATTTAGTTGGGTATGGTGCATCTTTTCATGTGCTTATTGTCCATTTGCATGTCTTACTTTGAGAAATGTCTATTAAATATTTTGTTCACATCTTCGATATTTTCAGTATGGTGTGGGTAAGTAGCTATTTAAAGGAATGAAGTATATCCATATGTACTACCTGTTCACCATGTGTTGTTAGAAGAAAAATGGACAGAAGGCACAGTGTAATATAAGTATACACACACACATATACATACACATATCCATAGCCACAAATACCAAGATGAAACCCTTTAGTTCGCTAAAGTTAGAGACCTTTTTTTTAATCTGACATTTTGGCATCTCATCAGACTTTCTGTCATCTGGTTAAGAAATAATAATTATTTTTAAAAGTTTTTTCCCAATTATTATTCTTGCACTGTAACTGTCAAAATAGTTCTGGACTTACACAGGGTCTTGCTTTTCTTCCATAAACTCTGAGTCTTTTTCAAGATGTTATCTCATTAATCTATTATTTCATAGAAAAGGAAAGTGAGACTTGGCCAAAGTCGCCCAGTTATTAAGTGGAACGCTTGCTCATAAACACTGCTCTGAAAGTTAGTATTTAATAAATAGTAATAATACTGTTATGCAGAGTCTATCACTTCCTCAAAGCTCCATGCCCTTTCAAGTTATGGTCTTGGTTTCCTGCCTGAAGCACTGTCTCAATCACACCTTACATGCTTAGCCTAAATAACTCCTATTCATTCATCCTAGAATAGATTTTTTTATAACAGCTTTATCGGGATATAATCTGCATACTTAACAATTCACAGACTTAAAGTATAAAATTCAATGATGTTTAGTATATTCACAGATATGTGCAACCATTACTACAACCAATTTTAGTACATTGTCATCAAATCAAAAAGAAATGGTCTAACCTTCGTTATAACCCTCCTATGCCCTTATCTTCCTAGCCCTAAGCAAACATTAATCTATCTTCTGTCTGTATAGCTTTTCCTGTCCTGGACACATAAAATCTGGTATCTTGTGACTGGCTTTTTTCACTTTGCATAGTATTTTCCGGGTTCATCCATGTTGTAGTAGATATTAGTACTTCATTTCTTTTTATTGCTAAATATTATTCTATGATATGTCTAGTACACATTTTAAAAACAGATACTGGCATGAATATAAAACAACTGGACCTCTCATTCATTGATGATGGGAATGCAAAATAGTACAGCTACTTTAGAAGGCATCTTGGCAGTTTCTTACAAAACTAAACATACTCTTGCTATTTGATCAAAGAATCATGCTTTTTAGTATTTACCCAAATGAGTTGAAAAGTTATATTCACACAAAAATCTGGACACGAATGTTTATAGCAGTTTTATCCATAGTACCCAAACAGAGATGTCCGTCAGTGGGTAAATAGATAAATGAACTGAGGTACATTGAAACAATGGAATATTATTCTATGCTAAAAAGAAACGAGCTATCATGCCATGAAAAGAGGAGGAATCTGAAATGCATACTACTAGGTGGAAGAAGCCAACATGGAAAGGCTACACATTTTACGATTCCATCTGTATGACATTCTGGAAAAGGCAAATTATGGGAATGGTAAAATGATCAGTGGTTGCCAAAGGTTGAGGGGGAGGGTGGAATGGCAAAGTAGAGCACAGAGGATTTTTAGAGCAATGAAACTCATCTATATGGTACTTTAATCATGGTCACATGTCATCATACGCTTGTCAAAACCCATAGAATGTACCATGCCAAGAGTGAATCCTAATGTAAGCTATGGACTTTGAGTGATACTGATGTGTCAGTGTAGGTTCATCATTTGTAACTAATGTACTACTCTATTACAGGATGTCGATAGCGGAGGAGTCTATCCTTTGGATTGTAGTATCAAGGGTATATGGGAACTCTGAAATTTCCATTCAATTTTGCTGTGAAACTAAAACTGGTCTAAAATTAAAGTCTATTTTTAAAAAGTCCTCTGTCTATAAAACTCAGTGATTTATCACAGAAACAAAGAACTGAGTACCATATGTTCTCACTCATAAGCGAACCCTGAACATTTATCATATTACAGTTCTATTTCTATGTCATAGGCCTAACAATACATTAAGTACACATTATTTTATAAGATTGCTTTTGAAGCCAGTTAAGAGAAGAAAAGTTTATTTTATATTTACATATAAAAGTATATTCTCTTTTATAATTATGTATTATCTATGCTGGTACTTTGGGAGTTTTGGTAAAATTTTAGTTATCATCTGGGTTTACTTGCTTTCAGCCTAAAGATCTCTCTTTAGTACTTCTTATAAGGCAGGTCTGCTAGGAATAACTTTCCTTGATTTTTTTTTGTTTTTAGATTCAAGTAGTATACATGCATGTTCATTACATGGACATATTGTGTAGTGGCAGAGACTGGGTCTCAGGTGGCCAATTCCTCAGATAGTGAACATTATACCCCAGAGGTAATTTCTGAACCCTAACACCGCTTCCCACTTTTCCCCATATTGATGGCCCCAGTGCCTATTATTTCCATCTTTGTGACTCTCTAGCTCCCACGTATGATTGAGAACATGTGATATTTGATTTGCTGTTTCTAAATGAGTTCACCTAGGATGATTTCCAGCTCCATCCATGTTGCTGCAAAGGACATGATTTCATTCCTTTTTTTTTTATGGCTGCATAGTATTCCATGGTGGATATATACCACATTTTTTTCCCAGGCAACTGTTGGTGGGCACTTAGATTGGTTCCATGATTTGGTTCCATGATTTTGCTATTGTGAATAGTGCTGTAATGAATATACTGTATTTATTTCACTTTTTTTTTGTAGAGACACAGTCTCACTATATTGCCCAGACTAGTTTCAAACTCCTGGACTCAAGCAATCCTCTCTCTTCATCCTCCCCAAATCCTGGGATTACAGGCATGAGCCACCATGCCCAGCTCTTCTGAGCACTTTCATTATGTCACTCTGCTGTTTTCTTGCCTTTATTGTTTTATAATGAGGAGCCAGCCATTAATCTTATTGAGGTTCCCTTAAATTATAAAGAGTCATTTTTCTATTGCTGGTTTCAAAATTTTCTCCTTGTCTTTGACTTTGAGTCTATCTGTGAATATCTTTGTACATATCCAATTTGAAATTTGTTCATCTTTCTTGATGTATAGGTTAGAGTTTTTAAAAATAAATTTGGGAAGTCTTCAGCCATTATTTATTTGAGTATTTTTCCTTTGCCTTTATTCCTTCACATTTTGGCACTCCACACACACACATACACACACACACACACATACACTTCATGGTGTCTCACATTTCTCTGAGACTCTCATCATTTTTTTCAATGTTTTCTGTCTATCCTTTGGATTGTATATAATCTATATTTGAGTTCATTAATTCTTTTTTCTGTCAATTTAAATCTACTTTTTAGCTCCTCTGGTAATTTTTCATTTTAGTTATTGGACTTTTCAACTCCCAAATTTCCATGTGGCTCTTTTACATACATATATTTCTTGTTTATTCTCATATTCACCTAATTTATTATAGAATAATTGAAAATGTGAAAAGTCATAAATTGGAAAATTTATGATTTTGACCTATCACCCGTCATCACAAGAGCCAAAGGCAATCATAAATAGAATGTGAGCATATTTTCTTTGATGTTTATGTGCAATATGTATAAACCTAGAATATAAACAAATAGAACTGGTCAAGTTCTATAGACTGAATGTTTGTGTCTCCTCAGACATCATTTGTTGAAGCCTGATCCCCAAGGTGATGAAATATGAAGGTGGAGTCTTTGGGAGGCAATTAGGTCATAAGAGTGGAGCCTTCATTAATGAGATTAGTTCCCTTATAAGAAGAGACATAAGAGAGCTTGCTTCTTCTCTTTCTACTCTCCACATGTGATAATACAAAGAGAAAATGGCCGTCTGCAAACCAGAAAGTGGACCCTCGTCAGATATCAGATCTGCTGACACCTTGATCTTGGACTTTCCAGCCTCCCGAACTGTGAGAAATAAACATTTATTGTTTAAGCCACCCATCTATAATATTTTGTTATAGCAACCCAAACTGACTAAGACATCAAGAAAGCAGACAAGTGAAAAAGAAAAAGATTTCTTTTCTTGGAGTCAGTAGACCCTACAAGGGTGGCTCTACATTTAGTAACCCCCCCATCTTGTTTGGTGACCAGGGCTGAAACGTTTCTAAGGTTGTTTCAGTTTTCACCATATAAGATCTGTGAAGACTTAGGACTTGAGATCATATATCTTACCTTGAAAACCCAAAATTTGGCAAAGCACAGCTATAAAATCCACTGCTCTATAATCTATTATTATGGCCTCATGGTTTATTTTATTCTCCTATTTCCAATCCTTTCTAATTACTTTGCACTACTACCTAACCAGTACACAGGTGAATAATTGTGAACAAATATACTATTTTTTTCTAGTAAAAATTAATTTCTTAGATATCCTTAAGGCATGTAAAATATGATTGAAACAACACTGTGGAAATTTTATTTTAAGTTCCAGTCGAAAAATTATTTTGCCCTAACAGTTGTAACCAAACAATTGACACCAATGTATTGATTACCTTGTCTTACTAAGGGGCAAGAAAGGGATGGTAAGAGCCACATACCAGTAAGGTATGTGATGATCTTAAAACATGGCAGCAAATTATATGGCACTTTTCGCATGAAGAGGTAGGATCTGTATTTCTTCCCCTTGAATTGTGGAAGCGTGCTTATGACAGTTTCAATAGAGTAGAATACAAATGATGTTTGTGACTTTCAAGGCCGGGTCATAAAAAGTTATATAACACCATCCAAGCCGTTTTAATCATCTACAGGTTATCTAAGTTTTTAAAGTCACCCTAAGCAGAGGCATCCTGACTGATACCCCAAACATTGTACAGTAGAAGAGTACCCACTGTGCCCTTTATGAACCCCTGACTCATAGAATCTGTGAGTATAAATATCAGTTAAGGTTTATAACAGTGAATTATGGGGTGCTTTGTTACCCATCAATAGATTACTGGAAGAGTCATGTGCCATGCTGCAGCTGATATAGCCACAGGCACACAATCATCACAAAATCAAGGTCAAGTCAGCCAAATAGAAATGGGAGAAGTGTGAAAAAAGGTGAGAAAATGAATGAAGTATTCTAAATTAGCGGCTAATTTTTTAAGGAATAATTATAACTGAAATTTTGTGTTTCTGATACCTCTTGGGGGGGGAGGAATATTTAGCAACTGCAGACCTTAATTGCCTCACGACAAAAACTGGCAAGAGGTGAACTGAAGCTGTCCATTTAGGTGAGGCATGGTGCTCCCCCACAGTCAACCACATTCCTGCTCATCTGGCTTCACTCACATATGAGGGAGGACTAAATAAAAACCCCTGGAATTGTCTTTTTTTTGGAGGAGGGCAGCTCCTTCTAGCACAGGTTCCCCCACTAGGTAAGTGTCCTAGGAACCCAACAGCATCAGTATACCAGCTAGAGTTGTTGTGAGAGGCTACGATAAGCTTCAGTGATTTTTTTTTCTTTCAACGTATTTACCCATTTCATGATGAATGTTTTACGAGTGCACCTGCCCACACTGTGCTGAGTGCTCAGCAGTTTTTTACCAAAAGACGGCATGATCCCCATGCCCTACCCTACCTATTCACCTGATCTCATGCCGAGCGACTTTTTTGTTTGTTAGTTTCTCTTGATGAAAAAGTCCTCAAAGGGAAACGTTTTGCCAACATGGAAGAGTTAAAACAAGAAATGGCAGAAGCACTAAAAGGGAGCAAAATGGATGAGTTCATTTTGAGCAGTGGAAAATGCATCTCGATGGATGTATTGCATCAAACGGAGAATACTTTTAAGGTAAATAAAGTTTAAATATGTAAGAATACACACAATGTTTTATAAATAAATTCTGGATTTCTTGTGGGATTCCTCCCTCATACATAGTTCAGCTAGGGTCATCAGTTTAGGAGAATATACAAGGCAGATTTCCCTTTCTACAAAAGTCCTATACAATAGAAAAGCATGGCCATGGTTCTTTGTTGTTTCAAGGTATCATCTACCATCCCAGAAATAAAGAAAAGAGTAACCCTCAGTTCTCTAATATATAATCAGCTGCTGAATATTTGCTGCTTTCACATTCAGACATCTTAGCCTCATATCCCTTTTGCTATTTCAGATTAGATTTCTTGAATTAAGTACATTATCTCCCAAATGTTCCAAATTCTTCCAGTGACACCCCTAAAATTTCATCAGGTTCATTCCCCATTTTGTAAGTCTTGGCATCAGAGTTACAATGTCCATAGCGTAGACAAAAGCTAGAGTAGGCAAAATTTCCTATATTCTTCATACCCAATTTCAATTTGTTATAGTTGCTTAAATTTTGACAGAAAGAGAGAATCACAGTAAGACGGCAGCAATAAATCATCAGGAAGACACACAGAGAACCATTCTAGGTAGGAACAGAGATACATATACCCGCAGAGGCCACCAGCACTTAGACTACCTTTTCCCAAGCCTAGCATTCACCCAGGAAAGGATAATGAGAGGAAAATAGGGCAATAACCACAGTCCAACAAGTTTCATTTCAGTCGAGTATATGTAAACCACATCATGGCAATGCACATAAAGATTTCTGCAAAAAAACAAGCTTCCACTGATAGGATTCTTTGTTTTGTTTTTTTTTTTTGAGTTGGAGTCTCACTCTGTCGCCCAGACTGGATTGCAGTGGCCGCTCCCGGCCACCGCAGCCTCGACCTGCTGAGATCCGGCGATCCTTCCGCCTCAGCCTTCCGAGTAGCCGGAATTACAGGTGCATGCTACCACGCCCGGCTGATTTTTTTATTTATTGTAGAGATGAGGTCTCGCTGCCCAGGCGGGTCTCGAACCCGCGGGCTCAGGCAATCCACTCACCTCAGCCTCCCAAAGGCGTGGGATTACAGGCTGAGCCACCGAACCCGGCTCACTGATAGGATTCTAACCAGTATCTTTGCAGTTTGATTAAGGAATCTTCACTGGTTGAGGTAAAATCACAAAGCAGTTTTATTTTTCCAATAGCAGTATTAATAGTGCTCTTTCTAATAAACCCCTCCCCACTTCACACTGGTTAACGGGCTTCTTTAATTACATCTCAGTCCTGTTCTCTGACTTTTCAATCACTATTGTTTATTTTTATAGTCTCAGTCAGACTCCTAAAGATTTGGCTCTATTCACTTTCAAATGCCAATCTTACTTTTTATTCCAAGTTCTCCTCATCCCTTCAGGACCGATCAGAATTGTGATTCCTGGGTTTAAAATGTGTGTGTGAAATGTATGTGGAAGTAAGACCCATCAAATCAATTCACTTTCTCTCTGTCCTTTGGGATACATGAACCCCCAATTCAGAATCTGCTGTACTTTTATCTTGGTCTTGAAAAATATTGCAGTTTTGTTCTCAGCAAGGTGTTCTCTATCGCCAACTCCTCAGAAAACTCCAAGGCCAAGAAAATATCTCAATCAACTCCTCACAGTATTTTAGTAAAGATAACAGCATTTCCAGGACAATTTCCACCTATATTTAAAACGTTACTTCATTACAACCATATTTAAAACATTACTGCATTACAATCAATCTCCTAAATAATATAACATCCAATCTGAAAAAATAGACACATGTATGTTTTCATCCAAGGAAATCTGGTGGTTTCAAACAAAAGACTTATCCAGGATGGGTCAAAAGGACAACAGCAAAGTATTTAGCTACTGAAAAAAAAATCCACTTGCTAAACTTTATATTCAATGACTATGTCACAGTGGCTTCTCTACTTTCAGGGTAATTCTTGATTTTCATAAAAGCTTTTCTGTGTTGCTCTAACTACAGTTCCCTAAATGAAAAACAACAAATAACTTCAATAGTGGATGCATTCATTCAACAAACATTCACTAATCACCTACTCGGTGCAAGGAACACTATAAGTCACTGGGCATGCAAAGTAGAACAAAGCAAATATGTTTTGGGCCTGCATGAATTTTAAGAACAAGTGGATCTAGCTAAGGAAACCATCACTGTGGTACTCTTCAAATATTGTTAGAAACCATCCCATAATGGTGAAAATAGTCAACCAAAAAAATGACAATTTAGTAGGCTCTATAGTAAGTTCTTGATATGTGTAATTTAATTATCCTAATAATCCCTGTTTCACAGAGGAAGCAGAGACACTGATAAATAATTGACCCAAAGTCACACATCAAGCAGATTGGACTTGATGCCAAACTTGTCTGATACTATTACAGGCTGAAAAGAGGTCATTTTTGTTACACTAAAACAGTCATTTTGAAAAGACGTAGAAACTTGTATTAAGCTGAGTTGGACTAAACGTAGAAGCGGTTTAAATTTAAAAGTGTACATTTTTCCTTGTCCCCCCTTCACTGCTCTTGAATCTAGTAACTGTTGCTGGTACTGAGGGAATACAACCATCTTCATTGAAAAGCAGGAGACATAGCTAAAAATACTGCACATCCCTGGAAAACCCTCTGCCAGACCTGGATAAAAAAATGGGCTCTGCTGAAAATTTCTAAAACCTAGAAATGTATCTGTTTCCTTAGTCTCTAAATGACAACTGCTTTCTTTCATGTCTTTGTATTAATCTTATGCATAATGCTTAATTAAACCTGTGAACCAGAACATCCAGAATAAGCAAAACACTGTAAGCAACTAGAAAATACACAGCCACAAATTATTCAAGGTAATTGTAATTTAGAAGAATGGTAGGCTTGATATAATCTGAGCACCGGTTTATGACAGTAACCGTTTGGGGTCTAAACACTGATTAAGAAAGAAACTGAGTAATAGTCATGAGACACGTAGTCATTATTAATCAATAGTTGGGAAAAAATAAGAAACTGTATGTTTTATTATAAATACTGGATGGAAACTCTGCTTAAATGAATAGGTTTTTTTTGGTGAATAAACAGCCCTTTCCCTGATCCCATGGTATCAGAATAACACTACTTACTTCTCCCAGCTTTCTGCCTCTCGTATTTGATGGATAGCGAGGGAAGCAACTGATTGTTGGATAAGGCTGTAACAACACCATAGCTCATGCTTTGAACCTGCATCCTTCTAGCCAATATCATTAATAGAAGCAATCTGTATGAAGAGTTGTTAACTGTGAGATAGAATTCAGTAATCACTAGCATTTCTTTAAAGGGCAAATGTTGGAGGTGATTTTATAATTTGAATTTTTGGAGCTGTATATTAATATATCTTTGTATCTCTAATCTCTAATATATATATATATATATATATATACACACACACACACACAGATACACATATATATTTGTATGTGTAATACATACCTCCAAAACCTCAAATTATTTATGCACTGGCATATACTTTTCCTTTATTCAGGGTTTCATCTATTACAGCAGGGTAGGAAATGATACAGGAGTCTGGAAGCAAACCTAGAAGTAGTTAGCATTTATAGGGCCTGTCTTGCCTCAGTGCTGCATATAATGCTTTTAGTACCTTTATCATAACCAACAGTTACTAAATTTTTTAATAACAATATCACTTTCCTAAAGACATCTCTTTCCTAAATATGATAATTTTTTAAAAACTTATTTCAAGTTAGAGAAAGGAACATTTGCACTCAGGATGAGTTTCAGTCTCAAGTTAAGTTGTTTCAAACACCCCCTGCTTATCTCTAATATTTTTGGCTTTGGGACTAACTTCTGCATTTTTATGTATTTAACTCCTGAGCTCATTCTAAGAAGACATTCGTATGAGTAGTTTGGAAGGTTCATCAAGGAAAGGAGGGAATAAAAAGGTTCCTTTTCTCTGATGATTGTAGTATCAACAATCTCACAAAGTTACATAAAATGGCCCAGATATGACAACTGAACTTCTCCCTGAAGATTTACTTTACAGATCATTTTGAAAACACTGTCAACCAAAAATAAAATCCTAAGCCTTCCACTATCTTAACAGATCCCTTTGTAGCCAAAGGGATCTCCCAAAACTTAAAAACTTAATTCCCAGCAGTGACTGGATGGGAGGTCAGACACATTATAACTCCCTCCCTTTTAAGAGCTTAGACACAACTGACCAACATTAATGTGGAAATGGAAATCATAAGACTGATGAACAGACTCTTTGTGACACAGTAAGACACATAAACAAGACAAGGGTTAAGCCAGTATCTCTAAATTTAAAGAATAAACTGTGTTTTAACTGTCACAAAGTTTTTCTTTTTCTCTAACAGCTAAACAGTGGTCTTGAGATAAGCAATATGAAAACAATTACAATTATCCAGTTCACAGACACTAACTAAATCCCTGTTCCCCCAGCCATAACCACAGCTTTAATTAGACAACAGACTGATTTCAGTAAAAAAACAAACAAACAACAACAAAAAAAAAAACCACTGACAATGGACTGGTTCTGGCCAGTTTACAGAGACTGTACACTTGCACACCTATATGTCCTAAAAATAATTTTGTAATGGGTGTAAATGTTAAGTCTCCACCCCAAAGTAAACATGGGCCTTAGGTTATATACATGTTTGTTCAATACACGTTAGTACCACTTTCATAAACATTCATAAAGTTTCTTCTGTAACTTGTTGAATATTCATGTTGAGCCAGCCCTTTCAACCTAAAACTCCTACCCCAAACCCCTCTTCCTTGGAAATGCCTGTTTCTAGTCTTTGCTGGAGGCTGTGCTGCCCAGCCTGCAGGATGGCCACCTTACAGGATGTAACTTTTTTGAAACAGGGTTTCACTGTGTTGCCCAGGCTGGAGTACAGTGATATGATTACAGTTCACTGCAGCCTACATCTCCTAGGTTCAAGCAATCCTCCTGCGTCAGCCTCCTAAGTAGCTGGTGCTACAAGTGCACACCACCATGCCTGGCTAATTTTTCGATTTTTTGTAGAGACAATGTATCGTTTTTTTGCCCAGGCTGGTCTCAAGCTCCTGGCTTCAAGCAATCCTCCCACCTCGGCCTGCCAAATTGCTGGTATTACAGGCATGAACCACTATGCCTGGCCTGTACTTTTTCAAAGGAAATAAAATCTTCTCTCCTTTTCTAAATGTATAAGTTGTGAGTTTTGTGGGGTTTTTTTGAGTCAGAGTCTCACTCTGTTGCCCAAGCTGGAGTGCAGTGGCATGCTCATAGCCACCGCAGCCTCGATCTGCTGGGCTCAGGTAAAATCCTTATGCCTTAGCCTTTCAAGTAGCTGGAACAATAGGCATGCACCACTATGTCCAGCTAATTTTTTTATTTGTTGTAGAGATGAGGTCTCACCATGTTGCCCAGGTTGGTCTTGAACCCACGGGCTCAGGCAATCCTCTCGCCTCGGCCTCTCAAAGTGCTGGGATTATAGGCGTGAGGCACTGCGCCCGGCTTAGTTGTGGGTTTTTTTTTTTTTTTTTTATGTTAACAACACCAACTGTTCAGAAAGAGTCTCTCCCTTTTTATAAAATAAAAATTTTAAACAAGTTAGTATGTTTGAAAAGTGATGTTGATGTGTGGAGCCCAGAGAAAATATTTTCTGTGTGGTACAGGTCAATATAAATAATAAGACTTTTTCATTCTGCAAGATAAAGCATTTCTTTCAAAAATGAAAACTTGTCTAATTTTCTGTATATTGATTTGTTTAAGAAAATAAAAAGAAATATATACAGCCTACTTCACTTCCTTGCCTCCTTTTCTGACAAGTCCCCTCCTGCTTCCCCACCTCAGCCCTCATTCTAAATTTCCTAGAAGGGCATGACTTCAGGGCCTACAGTGGGTATTGGTGGCTGTGCACTGTGCATGTACAGGTGGGGGTGGGGTGGGGGCAGGGGAAAGCATAGGGCCTGGAGGAAGAAGAGAGAAAGCAGAAAAGGCCAAAACTAAGACCTGGGATGGAAGGGGGCTGTGGTGGAGGAGGACGCAGACCGTCCCTGGTAACCAGAGATGGGTAAACTCCAACCGCAGAGCGGTGATGCCACTTGTGGGCCTTCAGATTGGAGAAGACCGAGAATAATGACAGGGCCATGTCGCTGAAGCACCTTGTGCAACGGGCGCGCGGGGGTGGTGGGTGCGTGTGCATGTGCGGAGGGACGGGCGGAAAAGCGTCTACTGCACTGGTCGTCCAACTTGGGGGGCGAGCTCGGCAGTGACGCGCGGCCCTCACGTGACCCAAAGCTGCAGAGCGTCGCAGCCTTCGGTGCAGTCGTCACTCGCGTCTGGCTAGCAGCTCCCGGCTACCCTGCGCTCGGCGGGCTGGCATCGG
>NW_007251106.1:73972-74315 GCF_000164805.1 Carlito syrichta | reverse complement strand
GCCCCGGGGCCCGCGCGCCTTGTCCAGGGCGGCAGCGGCTCACGGACCCCGGCGGCGGCGCAGAATAGCGCCGCGGGTCCCGCCAGCTTTCTCAACACCCTAAACGTTCTTGGGAACTGAAACAGCGGCCCCCAGGGGTGGGGATAGAGGGGCGGCTGGGGTCCCAGAGCAAGGAGAAATCATCCGTGAACGGTGAACACCGCGGCGGGAGGGGCAGCTGGGTGGGGGTGGGAGACGGGGACGCGTGGCGAGGACGGCGAGGAAGGGCTCCCGGCTGCGGCCGAGAAGGGGTCAGGGGTCGACAGGCAGGCGCGGGCGCGCGGGCGGAGCAACCCCCCCCCCC
>NW_007251106.1:54021-73952 GCF_000164805.1 Carlito syrichta | reverse complement strand
AGGAGGAGGAGGAGCTGCAAGGATAGGCCCAGGTCGGTGCGAGGGACCCTGTTCGGGGCGGAGGGAGGAATGTGTGAAAGCCAGTCTGAGACCCCAGCCCCCCTTCGCCCCATCCCCCACCTCATCCCGTCCTCCATTTTGGGGCCCGCAGAGCTCTGGGAAAGAATCCTGGGAAAGGAAAAATGGTGGGTTTGGGGGGAAGGGAGGTAAGAGGAGGGAGCTGGAGGGAGGGGCTCGAACTGAAGACTCCCTAGAGGGCGCACGAAACTTCTAAGGTGGGAAAAAAATGACATTTTGAAAACCTCTGACAGCAGGACTCTGAATCCTGCTGGTCAGTGCACCGAGCATTCAGTTTCTCTCCTTTCCTTTGTCTTATTTGTGTTCAACAAACAAAGTTCTCATCATGGCAAATGTTCACCAGGAAAACGAAGAAATGGAGCAGCCCATGCAGAATGGAGAGGAAGACCGCCCTCTGGGAGGAGGCGAAGGCCACCAGCCTGTAGGAAATAATAGACGGGGACAGGCTCGCCGACTTGCCCCTAATTTTCGATGGGCCATACCCAATAGGCAGGTCAATGAAGGGATGGGTGGAGATGGAGATGATATGGAAATGTTCATGGAGGAGATGAGAGAAATCAGGAGAAAACTTAGGGAGCTGCAGTTGAGGAATTGTCTGCGTATCCTTATGGGAGAGCTCTCTAATCACCATGACCATCATGATGAATTTTGCCTTATGCCTTGACTCCTTTCATTTTCCTTGAGATTAATACTGTGATTACCACTGTTTTCTTTTTCCTTGCATTTCCCTGATATGCCTTTACTGATCCGTTTGCTGTGAACATTGTGTTATTTCCATGTGTCAGGTGAATCTTGTGTTGCCAGCTTCTAATTGGAGATTGCCTTCGCACCCAGTCTAAGTTTCTGTCAGCAGTAGAATTTCACCCATTTGCATGGAAAAATGTAAAGTTAATAAAGCAGTTAAAAAGCAATTTATACATTTATTATTGTCTCATTTAAAAAACCATATATACCGGGCGTGGTGGCTCACGTTTGTAATTCCAGCACTTTGGGAGGCAGAGAACGAGAGGATTTCCTGCACCCACAGGTTCGAGACCAGCCTGGGCAATTTGGTGAGACCTTGTCTCTACAATAAATCAAAAAATTAGCCAGGTGTAGCGTGTGCCTGTAGATCTGGCTACTTGGAAGGCTGAGGCAGAAGGATCGCCTGAGCACAGAAGGTCGAGGCAGCAGTGGCAGTGGGCGTGCCACTGCACTCCAGCCTGGGTGACAGAGTGATATTCCAACTCAAAAACAACAACAGCTACAACAACAAAACATGTATACTTATATTTAACATGAACCAAAAAAATTGAAATTAAATACACCAGAGTGTTAATTGGGGCACATTTCCGTGTGGTAAGAGGATACATGACATCTTTTCCTTTTACTATCTGGAATTTTAGAAGCAGTGAAAATAATTCTTCAATGAGTCTAGGAATACAGTGTAGATACATAACAATTCTTGACTCAGCAAATTAACGAGTAAACCTTAAGCATCTTATAGTTTTAACTGGAATAATGAGCCCTACTTTTATTACAGATATATTCCTTTAAAGAGTGCATTTTCTCGTCTGTGAAATGGGGAACAATGCTTGTCTTACAGGGCTGCTGAGTGGAACTGATGAAGTGTGAAACTGTTTTGGGCTGGCTTCTGTCCAACTCCCCAGCATTTATCAGAATCCCGGCCCCCATCAGGTAATTAGGGAGGACTGGAAGGAGTTCTCAACCTGCTCACACATCCAGATAGCAAAAATAGGTGGATTCCCTCCTGTCGTTTCTGTTATTTGCAATCCTGCTCCCCTGATTACTAGCATATTAGTTGGCCATAATTTCTCTTCTGCTGGATCCTGTTTCTGTTCCTGTTGATGACATGCTAGGGTCCTCAAGGTGACAAGACCCCACTGATTTCTCTGGAGTCCCTGGTTAGCTAAACCTCCCTCTTTGACATCTATAAAAGTGTGGAGAATACCTTTATAACTTAAGAGTTTTATTTTTCTGGCTGAGTACAACTCCCACGGCTATTGAGCTTACGTTGGTCCTTAGCAAAGTAGCTCTTTCTGGTTTTATTTTATGCCTCTCTTCTTCAAAGAACTCAGACAAGAATGTAAATGTACTGGGGCCTAGCTCAGGAAATACATCTAGGTGTTTCACCAGGATGTGCCCAGAATTGTAATAATGCAAACCTTCAGAACCCAAACAGACTGAAGGTTTTGTTGGCACCTGAGTTTCTACCATTGGTGTAGATTTTCTCAAAGAAGACTCTTGGCAGGCTTGCCCCCTCAGTTTAACAGACTTGTCCAGACGTGTAAATTACATTGGGGGAACACATTTTCCTTGAAGCTAAAAAAAATTTTCCTTCCCAGCTCCATCTCATCCACACCTGGAACTACATTGTAAATTCTTAAAAACTATATTAAGTATTTGGCATTGTGATTTCCATGTGAGTGTATGTCCTTCACTAGACAATAATTTTATCTTAATCATTTTTGGAACTCAGTTTCTAGTGCAGTGCCTAACATAGTAGATATTAAATTATTATTTTGATTGATGATTAACTACAATAAAGTTAGAAACCCAGCTCAATACTGATCCTGATAACTTTTAACTAAATGGCCTAAGGCCAGTAACTACTTATCTGGAAAGTATTGCATTTAATTTCCAAAGAAACAGCAAGGAAAGTCTCTGACCCAGAATCTGCAAACTTCTCTTTTAAACCTTGTATATGTTAGTATTTAGGGAAACACAGATCCCTTACTTGCATCAAAATCACTAAGAGGAAACGTTAAAAATGCTGATACTTGGATGTCCCTCCCATTCCCATCCAGGATTGTCACCACCTGAATCACCTGATCAAGAACTACTGTTTTGGCAGTTCCCCAAGGGATTCTCATGCATGTGAGTTTTGACAACATACACACAGAGAAACACTGACAGTAATTAAACTATTTTACAAACATCATGATCTAAATTACCTTACTTATTTGATTCCACAATGAATATATGTTTCCAAAATATTACATTCCTAAAACTGGACTATGTTAGACAAGCAATGTATGTCTATATTTAAACCAATATTGTTTTATTTTCTTTCTAAGTATCCTATTAAACTAATGCCTTATCATGAATTTACTATTAATACATTTATAATAATTATGAATTTATCATTTCTCTGTAAACCTGTGCTCTTTCACAATGATTTTGTATTAATTGCCCTGGAGCTCAGTTTCCAGCATAGTGCCTAATATGGTAGATATTTAATAATATAATTCATTTAATAATGTAACTACAAGTTATTAGATGTCACATTTATAATTTATATAAAATAATACATAATAATTAACATTTTTGTATAATTATGGGCTTGGGTTTTTAAAAAAATTCTCCCATGCTTTAAAAGTTTCTATGAGTGCTGGGCTCGGTGGCTCAGCCTGTAATCCCGCGACTTTGGGAGGCTGAGGTGAGTGGTTTGCCTGAGCCCGCAGGTTCGAGACCCGCCTGGGCAGCGAGACCTCATCTCTACAATAAATCAAAATATTAGCTGGGCGTGGTGGCGAGTACCTGTAATTCCGGCTACTCGGAAGGCAGAGGCGGAAGGATCGCCGGAGCCCAGCAGGTCGAGGCTGCGGTGGCCGGGAGCGGCCACTGCACTCCAGTCTGGGTAACTGAGTGAGACTCCAACTCAAAAAAAAAAAAAAACAAAAAACAAAAAAAAAAACATTGTCTCAGAACAGAAAAATGATTGGATTACATATGTGAAATTGACAAAATTCCATGTATACTCTGTCTTCTTTCCTGACATCACCTATATCATGTAGTAAACATACTAATTTTATTTAGAAAGATTTGATCTTTACATTTTCAAACAGATAGAATGCTCTGTAGTTGTTATCATGTATAACTAGTCAGAATGCTTTTTAAGTGATATAAATATACATAACCAAATAAGACATTCCTAAAATTTGAAAATCTTAATTTTAAAAAAAATTTCCAGACATTATTTGAAAAGTTACAATTATCATGTTTAGAAATTATATACTCTTTCCCTTGTAGCTGATGGAAAATATTTTCTTTTCTTTTTTAAATTTTTGAGTCAGAGTCTCACTCTGTTGCTCAGGCTGGAATGCAGTAGCACAATTAGAACTACCACAGCCTTGACCTGCTGGGCTCAGGCGATCCTTCCACCTTAGCCTTCAAAGTAGCTGGGATTACAGGCACGTGCCACCACACCCGGCTAATTTTTAAAAATCTATTGTAGATTTGAAGTCTCACCATGCTTCCCAGGCTGATCTCGAACTCCTGGGCTCAGGCAATACTCTTACCTCAGCCTCCCAAAGTGCTAGGATTACAGGCGTGACTTACCATGCCCGGCAAATATTTTTCATTTAGTAAAAATAAACTTCATATGAAGAGAGAAATTGTCAGATGTTTGCCCATTAATAATCTTTTTTTTTCAAAAATGAAGAAAGCTTTAGTGTTTCTAATTATGATGTAATGCATTCTAAAGTGGTTTTTGTTGTTGCTTTGGAACAGAAAAATAATTTAAAAAATTTAAAAATCTTATTTTCTACACCTTGTTTTCTTTCTTAGGATCACATGAGCATCAGTTACTTTTAAGTTCTTATTTTTTCCTAACTTAGCATTACTTAGTTTGTAATTATATTAAAGTTTAATTTTTAAAAGAGGAAATAAACTCGTGTCAAATTAAAAGTGAAGAACTTGAGGAAAACTTGTTGAAAAGCAACAAACAAGAATAATGAATTTCACATTACTTCTGGATCCTCTAGCTGGTAATATAACTTTAGTAGTTATTACCATGATAATTACTTAGTGTTTACTATATTCATTGGTAGAAAAGAGATGATAATTTTCAGGGCCATCGTGGATCCCAAACACGGTAAAGAGCAGGTGAGCTCTGTTTTATAGTTTCCTGTTTTCACTTGCACATGCAGAACCCAAGTTCCTCAGATTCCCTTCAGCTGCTGGGAGTAGTATCCAAACTATGTAACAGCTCCACTCCATTTCTCTCCTATGTGAGCCATGCCCTCCCCTCAGTTCTGCATGCTGCACTGACTCTGATCACTTCAGATTTCTCTAGACACCTCAGTGTGCCAGTGTCCCCATTTATCTCCTACAGTGGTGGGCATAAAGACCTTCTACCTGACTTAGAGTTAAGTGGGCACTGTCTTAGTGATACTTAGATATGGTAATTTTTAGCAAAAGAGGCCCTTTCTCAGCTTGTATTTGTGGTTATTAGGACATTGGAGCCTCAGTCTTGCTTTTTAAATCTACTCTGACAATCTCTGTCATGTAATTCAAGGACTAAGACAATTTCTATTTAAAATGATTCTCATTATGGTTGTCACAACAATCAATGCTCTGTTAAATTTTTCACTATTCTCTCTGTATTTCATTTTAAATGGTTTCTTTTGCTGTTTTCAGGAACAACTATTATTTTTTCCTGCAATGTCTAATCTTCTATTAACCCCATCTGGCATATTTTTCATTTCAGACATTATAATTCTTAATCCTTAGATGTTCAATTGGGATCTTTTAAATATTATTTATATTTCATGTTTCTACTTAACTTGTTCACTCTTTCCTCCAACTTCTAGAACATATGCAATGCAGTTCTAATATCTGTTTTAATGTCTTCATCTTATTCTACCATTATTGTCATTTCTGGGTCAGTTTTGATTGATTTCTCACTTCATGATGAGTTTTATTTTTCTGGGTTTTTTGTTTGTTTGTTTGTTGTTGTTGTTTGCAGGCTGGGTAATTGTTGATTGGATGCCAGACATTGTAAGTTTCACTTATTAGGTGCTGAATATTTTTGTATCCCTGTAAATATATTGATTTTTATTCTGGGACACAGTTACTTGTAAACAGTTTGGTCTTTCAAGTTCTTTTTTTTTTGAGTTGGAGTCTCACTCTGTCACCCAGACTGGAGTGCAGTGGCCACTCCCGGCCATTGCAGCCTTGACCTGCTGGGCTCCGGCAATCTTTCCACCTCAGCCTTCCAAGTAGCTGGAACTACAGGGATGCGCTACCACGCCTGGCTAATTTTTTAAATTATTGTAGAGGCGAGGGCTTGCTAAGTTGCCCAGGCGGGTCTCGAACCCTCAGGCTCAGGCAATCCACTCACCTCAGCCTCCCAAAGGCTCGGGATTACAGGCTGAGCCACCAAGCCCGGCTGGTCTTTCAGGTTCTTAATCTTGAGTTTTGTAAGGAAGGATCAGAGTTGTGTTTAGGTTAGGGTTAATAGCACCCCACTAATGAGGAAAAACCTTTCTGAGTACTCTATCTGATGTCCCATGAATTATGAGGTTTTCAAATCTGGCTAGTAGAAACATGCACTATTCCCAAACATGTCTTATTTTAAGGAATTATTCCCTTTAATCCTTTTGGGTAGATTGTTTCCTGGTCTGGGATAGTTTCCCCACAGGCATGTAATTAAATCATCACTGTTAAAATAATTGGGAAGTCATTAGACTGAGGTGACTCTAGTTCCCTGAGGTCCTATGTATATAAGCAAACTCAAAGTGAATAGTCATAGCCTAGGGAAAAAAAAGCTACTTAAAAAAAAAACAAAAACTTAAGCTTAACCAAATTTTACCAATTAGATACCACTAACTAGAAACTTTTCACATTGATCAATCAAATTTATCTTGCTTTGGGGAACATTTTATAAAAGTTTTGTCCTCACACACTCTCTTGGTAGAGCCCTGAACTACTTGTGGTTTGGTGCTGCCCTATTTATGAATTTCTGAATGCCTTTAAAATTTTAGTATGCCTAAGTTTATCTTTTAACAATACTCAGGTGAATATCAAGGGAGACTATTTGTGGATCTCTGGAATTCTTTCTCTGTGCAGCTCTTTGCTTTCTGAGACACAGTCCTGTGAACACCAGCTTTCATGGCCAACCCAGACTCCCAGCTTCTTATTCTAAGCTTTGGGATACCGCTGGGGTTTGTCTGGATTTACTTCCTGCACTGTAGCCCGAAAACTTTCTCTAGGAAGTAAGCAGAGGCAATCATAAGAATAACTTCATACCCTGAATCGTAGCCCACATCTAAATAAAATAAAATAAAATAAAACCTCATTGTTCTCCATCTCTCAAGAATCACTGCCATTACCTATTGCCTAAGGTTTTCAGAACAGTTGGTTCTTGTAGTTCGTTCAGTTTTTTAGTGTTTCAGTTGTGAGGGAATTCCATGAGTCTAGGAGCAGAAATCTTGCTATGTCTTGAATAAATGTTTAATGTGGTTATTATGACTCTGTGGGGAACTTCAAGTACTTAGCCCAGTTCTGTTCTTCACTAAAGAACAGCAGGCAAGTCACCTCATTTCTCTAGAGGCCATCTTGCATTTTCCAAAGAGCCTAACGTTTGTCTTTCTGTGTCTGGCTTATTTCACTTAACATAATGTTCTCTAGTTCTCTCCACGGTTTTGCAAATTATAAGATTTTATTCTTTTTGTTTATGTCTGAATAATATTCCATTGTGTATATATACACACAGCAAATTAAAACAAATACAAATTTAGCATTGTATTGTAAAGGAAAAATTGCACTGGATTCTTGTTTTTAAAAACACAGCAAGGAAGATTTTATTCAAGATTGTTGCAAGAGGGGAGAGAGATTAAACTCAACTCCAAACACAACTGAAACAGCTAGAATTTTATGGCCACTGGGAAGGGTGAAGTAAAGGGTGGAAAACTACTAAATAGAATTTGGTTAGTTATTAGAAGTGGGTGGAGGGGAGAGGAACTTGATTAGATATCAAAAGTGGGGGAAGGAGAGCTTGATTGGATGTCAAGATGGGTGGTTTCTCCATACCAGGATTCTTTGCTACAACTGTGCTCAGCAAGACCAATGACAGAGCCTAGGATAAGACCGAGTTGAAAAATGCTCAGTGGAACCTGACTAAAGTTTTGGTCTAGGAGGGAGCTATGTCATTGTGTATTGGTGATTTTTGAAGCATTTCACACAGACTGCCTGCTTCATAATCTTCTGTCTTCGTTGTTAAAAACATAGACTTTGGCACCCTTCAGTCACTCTTCCCAAGATTCCATGACGCAAACACATTTTTAACTGGGCCCCCAAATGTACCTTATTATCACGCTCCCTGAGATATTCTGATGCACACTAACACTGAATAATCATCGGTAAGGCAGTGGAAACATAGTATATTGAGTATAAATATGCCTAGAAAAGGACTGTGAGGAAATATGTCACAATGCAAAAGAGCCTAGCAATGCATGTATCAGGGTCTAAGTTATATTCTATGTTTGGATCTCCTTTTTAAAATCTGTCAGCATTTCTCTCCTTGAGGTCCATCATATAATAGATGAGATGGTTTTATCTTTTCTCAAAAAAACATTTCTGCTCACTACCTCCATGAGATTAATTTTTTTAGCTCTCACATATGAGTGACAACATGACATTTGTCTTTCGGTGTCTGGCTTATTTCACTTAACATAATGTTCTCTAGTTCCATCCATGTTTTTGCAAATGACAAGATTTTATTCTTTTTATTTTTGTCTGAATAATCTTCCATTGTGTATATATATACACCACATTTTCTTTATCCATTCATTAGGACACTTAGATTGATTCCATATCTTGGCTATTGTGCAGAAGTTTCTTTGATATACTAGCTTCCTTTTCTTTGGATATATATCCAGCCTTGGGATTGCTGGATCATATAATATTTCTATTTTTAGTTTTTTGAGGAAACTTCATATCCTTTTCCCATAGTGGCTGTACTAATTTACATTTCTACTAACAGTATACGAGCATTCCCCTGTCTTCGAATCTTCACCAACATTGTTATTTTCTGGGTTTTTAAAATAATAGCCATTTCAACTGGAGTAAGATGATACCTCATTGTGATTTTGATGTACATTTGGTGATTGCCAAAGGCTGGGAAGGGTAGTGGGGAGGGAGAGATAAATAGGGGTTGGTTAATGGGTACAAAAATACAACTAGATAGAAGGAATAAGATCTAGTGTTTTTCAGCACAATAGGGTGACTATAGTTACTAATAATTTATTGTATATTTCAAAATAACTAGAAGAGTAAATTTGGAATATTTTCAGCACAAAGGATAAATGTCTGAAGTGATAAATATCCCAGTTTCCCAGATTTGATCATTATACATCATATGCTTGTATTAAAATATCACACGTACCCCATAGATATGTACAACAACTATGTATCTGTAAAAATTAAAAATAGCCCAGGCATGGTGGCTCATGCCTGTAATCCTAGGACTTTGGGAGGCTGTGACAGGAGGATTGCTTAAGCCCAGGAGTTTGTAGATGTGGAGAAAATTATTTTAAGTGAAACAAGCCAGGCACAGAAAGACAAACGTTATGTTGTCACTCATATGTAAGAGTCACTGTACTCCAGCCTGGATGACAGAGACCCTGACTCAAAAAAAAGAAAAAAGAAAACAAAATAATAATAATTGTGTATAGTATATTTCAAAATTACTAAAAGAATAGATTTTTAATGTTCTCATTACAAAAAGGATAAGTTGGTGAGTTGATGGATATGTTAACTCTTTCTGCAATGTATACATAGATCAAAGCATTACATCGTACCCCATAAATATACACAATTATTATTTATCAATTGAAAATAAAAATAGGATATTTTAATAAGAATACAGTGAACAATTATATACCACCAAATTAGATAGACTAGAAGAAATGGATAAATTCCTCAAAACATACAACCTATCAAAGCTGAATCATGAAAAAATAAAGTAAAATAATGTGAACATACCTGTAACTAGCAAGGAAATTACATAGGTTGTCAAAAAGCCCAGGACCAGATGGCTTCACTGGAGAACTATACCAAACATTTAAAGAAGAATTAACACCAATCCTCTTCAAAACTGTCCAAAAAATTGAAGAGAAGGGAACACTTTCATTTTATGAAGTTAGCATTATCCTGATATCAAAACCTGTACAAATACAGCACCAAAAAGAAAAGTACATATCAATATCCTCCATGAATATTTACCATACTACAATAAGAAAGGGATTGGCAGTAACCGGAAACAGCTGGGGGGGGGAGCACATGACATTAACAAGGGTACTGATCTCAAACCAGGTGAGGTGGGGACCAAAAGGAGGCCCAAACTTTACCTGTATGATGACCACTTGTATATCAAATCCTGAATTGTGCCCCACATGTTTTTTATTTTTATTTTATTTTAAAGATGTGGAGTACAATTCAGGATTAGGTATACAAGTGGTCTGCATACAGGTAAAGTCTGAGCCTCCCTTTAGTCCCCAATTTCCTGGTTTAAGATGAGGTACCCTTACTGATGTTGTGCTCCCCGCCACCAGCTGTATCCCACTACTGCCATTCCCTTTCTTATAGTATTATGGTAAATGTTCAGTGTCTGCTAATGTGTGAGAACATGTGGTACTCAGGTCTTTGTTTCTGTGATAGATCACTGAGTATTTTTTCCTCCTTTGGAGAGAAAGTTTTAATGTTACATGCTTATACTAGAAAACAAGAAAGATATAAAATCAACTATCTAAACTTTCACTGAAAAAGCTAGAAAAAGAAGAGCAGATTAAACCAAAATAAGTAGAATATAAAAATATAAAGTAGAAACTGATAAAACAATAAGCATATAAACAATTTGCAAAATCAACAAAGCCAGAGAGTTGTTTTATTGAAAAAGGTTAATGAAATTGATAAACTCAGAGCAAGAAGGATCAAGAAAAAAAGAGAGAAAACAAATTAACAGTATCAGGAATGAGAGAGGACATCACTGTAGCTCCTACAGACATTGAAAAAATAATAATAAAATTTTATGAACAAATTGTTTTTAATTTTTAATTTTTTAATTGTAATGATGCGGGGTACAATTCAGGGTTAGGTATACAAATGTTCATTATGCAGGTACCCTTGTTGATGAGGTGTGCCCCCCCCTTCCCTAGGCAGATTCCCACTACTGCCAGTCCAACTTTCTCACTCCCCTCCTGGCTCTTTTCCGCTATTACCAATACTTTTCTTACAGTATTAGGATAATTACTCAAGGACCGCTTATGAGTGAGAACATGTGATACTCAGTTCTTTGTTTCTGTGAAAGATCACTCAGTATTATAGACTCTAAGTCCATCCAGGTTGCTGTGCAGTTCATGATTTTGTTCTTCTTTATGGCTGCATAATATTCCACCGTGTATATGTACCACATTTTTAAAATTCAGTCCTCTTTTGATGGGCAACATAGTTGGTTCCGTGTTCTTGCTACTTTGAACAAAGCTGCATTAAACATACGTGTGCAGGTTATCTTTTTTATAGAGTGATTTGAATTCTTCCGGGTATATTTCCAGCAGGGAGATTGCAGGGCCATATGGAAGGTCAATTTTTAGAACTTTTAGGAATCGCCAAACTGTTTTCCACAGAGGTTGTACTAGTTTACACTCCCACCAACCGTGTAGAAGTATTCCCTTATCACTGCATCCTCTCCAGCATCTGTTGTTTTTCGAGGTATTGATGATAGCCATCCTGACTGCAGTTAGGTGGTATCTCAGGGTAGTTTTATTTTGCATTTCTTTGATGACTAGTGAGGCTGAGCATTTTTTCATGACTGCTCGTATGTCTTCTTTTGAGAAGTGTCTATTCATATCTTTTGCCCACTTTGTAATGGGTTTTTTTTCTTTCTTTCTTTTTGGCACGTTTAAGTTCCTTGTAGATCCTAGTTGTTAGGCCTTTGTCAGACATACAGTTGGCAAATACTTTTTCCCAGTCTGTGGTATTCAGGTCTTTGTTTCTGTGATAGATCACTGAGTATTTTCCCCCCCCTTGGAGAGAAAGTTTTAATGTTACATGCTTATACTAGAAAATAAGAAAGATATACAATCAACTATGTAAACTTTCACCTAAAAAGTCTGTTGTTTGTCTCCCTGCTCTCTTGATGGTTTCTTTGGCTTTGCAGAAGTTTGTCAGTTTGATGAAGTCCCACTTGTCTATCTTTTCTCTTGTGGCATGGGCACTTGGGGTTTTGATCAGAAATTGGTTGCCAGTTCCAATTTCCATAAGGGTGTCTCCTGCATTTTCTAAGGTTTTTATAGTTTGAGGTTTTACATTTAGGTCTTTGATCAATTTAGAGTTGATTTTTGAGTATGATGATAGGTAGGGGTCTTGTTTTAATCTTTTGCATGTGGTCAGTCAGTTTTCCCAGCACTATTTACTGAATAGGTTCTCCTCTACCCAATCATTGGTGGTGGAGGCTTTCTCGAAGATGAGTTGGTTGAGAAATTGAGGTTTTGCTTCTGGAATCTCTATCCTGTTCCATTGGTCTATATGCCTGTTCTTTACCAATACCAGGCTGTTTTGTTTATCATAGCTTTAGAATAAAGTTTAAAGTCTGGTAGTGTGATACCTCCTGCTTTGTTTTGTTTTGTTTTTTTACTGAGGATTGTTTTGGCGATTCTTGGTCGTTTATGTTTCCATATGAATTCCTGCATTGTTGTTTCCAGGTCTGAGAAGAATACTGCTGGTAATTTCATGGGTATTGCATTAAATCTGTAGATTGCCTTGGGTAGGATGGACATCTTAACAATGTCAATTCTTCCAGTTCATGAGCGTGGAATATTTTTCAATTTGTTTGTGTGATCTTTGATTTCTTTGAGCAGTGTTTTGTAGTTTTCATTATAAAGGTCTTCACGTCTCTGGTTAGGAAGATGCCAAGGTATTTGATTTTTTTTTTCTTGGCTATTGTGAATGGGATTGTGCTTTTTATTTGGGTTTCTGTTTGTTTATTGTTGGTGTATAGAAATGCAACTGCCTTTTGCACATTGATTTTATACACTGAGACTGCCAAAGTCCTTTATCAGTGCAAGGAGGTTTTTGACAGATTCTCTTGGGTTTTTGAGGTATAGAATCATGTTGGCTGCAAAGAGGAATAACTTGACTTCTTCTTCTCCTATTTAGATACCCCTGATCTCCTTCTCTTGTTTGATTGCTCTAGCTAGGGCTTCCAAAACTATGTTGAAAAGGAGGGTTGAGAGTGGGCATCCTTGTCTTCTTCCGGTTTTCAGGGGAAATGATTTCAATTTCTGTCTGTTTAGCAGTATGCTGGCCATGGGGTTCTCATAGGTGGCTCTTACTATTTTGAGGTATGTTCCATCTATGCCTAGATGTTCGAGGGTTTTTATCAAGAAGGGGTGCTGGATTTTATCAAAAGCTTTTTCCATGTCTAATAATATAATCATGTGATCTCTGTTTTTACATCTGTTGATATATTTAATTATGTTTGTGGTCTTACGAGTGTTGAACCAGCCCTGCATCTCGGGGATGAAGCCTACTGGGTCGTGGTGCATGATTTTTGAGATGTTTTGTTGAATCTGATTTGCTAGGATCTTGTTGAGAATTTTAGCATCTATGTTCATCAAAGATATGGCCTGCATTTCTCTTTCTTTTTTTTTTTTTTTTTTGAGTTGGAGTCTCACTTCGTCACCCAGACTGGAGTGTAGTGACACACTTTCGGCCACCGCAGCCTCGACCTGATGGGCTCCGGGGATCCTTCCGCCTCAGCCTTCCAAGTAGCTGGGATTTCTCTTTCTTTGTTGGCTCTTTACCTGGTTTGGGTATCAATGTGAAGTTATCTTCGTAAAATGATTTGGGGATAGTTCCATCTTTCTCAATCGTCTGGAGTACTTTCAGTAGTCTCATTTCCCCCTTGTATGTTTTCTAAAATTCTGCTGGAAAGCCATCTGGTCCAGGGCTTTTCTTTGTAGGTAGTTTTCTTATGACACAGTCAATTTCCCTGGTTGTTACTGGTCTATTTAGGGTCTCAATGTCTTCTTGTTTCAACTTGGGGAGGTCATGTGATGTCAGAAAGTCCTCCATTTAGGTTTTCAAGTTTGTTTCCATATAAGTGTGCATAGTAGTCTCTGATAATCTTTTGTATTTTTTCGGGATCAGTTGTGACTTGATCTTTTGCATTTGTGATTGTGTTTATTTGGACTTTTTCTTGGTCAGCCTAGCTAGGGGACCATCAATCTTGTTTATCCTTTCAAAGAACCAGCTTTTTGTTTCATTGATTTTTTTTTTATATTATCTTTTTGTCTTCTATGTCCCGAATTTTGGCTTTCATTTTGGTGACCTGGATTCTTCTGCTGAAGTTAGGGTTTTGGTGGTCTTACTTTTCCAGCTTCCTTAGGTGATTTGTTAGGCTGCTAACTTGTGATCTTTCCATTTCTTCATGTGTGTTTGTAGAGATACAAATTCCCCTCTTAGTATTGATTTCATGGCATCAGAGGTTTTGGTAAGAGGTTTCTTCATTTTCATTTGTTTCCAGGTATCATTTAATCTGTTTTGATTTCCATGTGGACCCAGGAGTTACTTAGCATCATGCTGTTTAGTGTCCATGTCTTTGTGGGTTTTGGGGGAACTTTGTTGGTGTTGATATTTACTTTTATTCCACTGTGATCGGGGACTGTGCATGGAGATATTTCAATCTTGTGAAATTTGTTTATGCTTGATTGATGGCAGAGAATGCAGTTGACCTTTGAGTACATTCCATGTGGTGATGAGTAGAATATATAGTTCATTGTTGGGTGGAGTGTTTTGTAGGTATTAGTTAAGTCCATTTGATCAAGTGTCATGTTGAGGTTCTGGATCTCCTTGTTGATTTTTTTGTCTTGATGATCCATCTAGGGTCGTGAGAGGAATATTTAAGTCTCTAGCTATGATAGTGTCAGAGTCAATATCTTTTTAAAGTTTACCTAGAAGCTGCTTTATGAAAGTTGGTGTTCCTATGTTGGGTGCATATATGTTTAGGATGGATATTTCTTGTTGATGAATTGAACCTTTTATCTTTATGTAGTGACCTTCCATATCTTATTAAATTTTTGATAGCTTAAAGGGCATTTTGTCTGATATTAAGATTGCAACTCCTGCCTTCTTTTGTGTTCTGTTTGCCTGAAATTTTGTTTCCCATCCTCTTACTTTGAGTCTGTGAGTGTCCTTTCTGTTGAGATGAGTCTCTTGGAGACAATATATTGTTGCCTCATGATATTTTATCCATTTTGCCATTCTATGTCTTTTCAGTGGTGCATTTAGTCCATTCACATTCAGGCTAATTATTGAAATGTGAGAGTTTATCTCTGTCATGAGTTTCTTATAGAGTTTGTTTTCCTTCTTTTGATTTTTGGGTTGATGAATGTGTGTTTTAAATCTTTTTCCTGCATTCTTATGAAGGGAATTGTCATTCGTTTTTTTCCTTTCTTCTGTGTTGAATACTTTAAGTGTTTCTTATAGAGCTGGCCTGAAGGCAGTGTAAACTATTAGGGACTGAATGTCTGGGAAGAATTTTAATTTTCCATCACTGAAGAAGCTTAATTTAGCTGAGTAGGTAATTCTTGGTTGAAATTGTTTATCTTTGAGAACTTTGAATATTGGGCTCCAAACTCTCCTTGCCTGAAGTGTTTCTGTGGATAAGTCTGCTGCTATTCTAATTGTTCTTCCTCTGTAGGTAGTCTGACCTTTTTCTCTTGCTGCCTTTAGAAGTTTTTCTTTTATACCTACTTTGTGTAGGTGAATTACTATGTGTCTAGGAGTTGTTCTACTCATGTATTGTCTTGCAGGGGTTCTCTGAATCTCTTGTGTTTGAATGGTCGTGACACTGATGAGATGAGGGAAGTTTTCTTGGATAATTTCATGGAATGTTTGTTCTAGGATGGTCTCTGTCTCTCTTTCTGCCTCAGGAATTCCAATTAATTTTAGGTTTGGCCCCTTGAAATAATTGCTCATTTCTTGAAGGTTTTGCTTTGTCTTTTTAAGCTATGTTTCTATGTTTCTGACAGTTTGGGTTAGTTCCATATTTTGGTCCTCAAGCTCTGAGATTCTTTCTTCTGCTTGGGTAATTCTGCTTTCTATGTTTATCAGTTTGTTATTTATTTTATTCACTGTTTTCTTTATTGCTGTTATCTCAGTTATCAACTCCCTCATTCTTTCCTCTTATCTCTCCTTGATTCTATTTATTCTCTCTATTAATGTCTTGATATCTGAGTTTGTGGTTTGAGATCAGTCATCCTGGGGTCTCGTCATTGTTTGCATTCCGAAGTCTGTATTCTCAGTGGCTGGTCTCCCAGGGGTCTGTATGAGACCCATATTCTTTTGGTTTTTCTTCATTTGTGTAGATTTTTCCATTTTCTTTTTCTTCTTTTTCTTTTCTTTTCTTTAGTTTTGTGGTTCAAGGATGGGGAGGGGTAGCTTTTACTTATATTTCCCCATTTCTTTTCCTTCCTTATGTGGATCCTCTGGCTTTATTCAATTCTGAAGCTGGGCTGTGGGTGAAGGGCTGTAGTTTTTGAAGTTTTGAGATTTAATTGAGAGGGGAGCTGTGATTCAGAAACTATCTGCAGATTCCTGTATCCACTGACAGGTGTTTGGGTCCCCTGGAACCCACTTCCCACTGCCTTGCAATCTGTCCTTTATCTTTGAGAACTTTGAAGATTGGGCTCCAAACTCTCCTCGCCTGAAGTGTTTATGTGGATAATTCTGCTGCTATTCTTTTTTTTTTTTTTGAGTTGGAGTCTCACTCTGTCACCCAGACTGGAGTGCAGTGGCTGCTCCCGGCCACCGCAGCCTCGACCTGTGATCCTTCCGCCTCAGCCTTCCAAGTAACTGGAACTACAGGTGCATGCTATCATGCCCGGCTAGTTTTTGATTTATTGTAGAGATGAGGTCTCACCAAGTTCCCCAGGTGGGTCTCAAACTCAGGCAATCCACTCATCTCAGCCTCCCAAAGGCGTGGGATTACAGGCTGAGCCACCGAGCCCAGCTTCTGCTGCTATTCTAATTGATCTTCCCCGGTAGGTAGTCTGACCTTTTTCTCTTGCTGCCTTTAGGATTTTTTCTTTTATGCCTACTTTGTGTAGTGAATTACTGTGTGTCTAGGGGTTGTCCTACTCATGTATCATCTTGCAGTGGGGATAGAAGTTTGCCCCATGAAAGCAAAATGAGGTTAAAAAAAAGGAAAAGAATGGAAAAAGGGAGGAGGAGGATGAGAGGAATGTGGAGAGAGAAGAATAAGAAGGAAAACAGACAGGCATACCAACTAACAAATGAAAAGAGACACAAAGACAGAAAAGATTTTAAAAAACGAAAACATACACACAATCATACAAATACAGAAACTGACACTCCCCCCCAAAATACCAGTACACAAACAGAAAGTCTAAAAAAAGCAATAAAATAGCAGAAACAAAGCAAGTATGAAAATGTACTCAAAAACAGGAAGAAAGAGAGAGAGGAAAAAAACTAAAACAAAAAACTAACAAACATAAAATGAACAAACAAAAAAAATAACCAAAACTTGCTCTGAGGTCATTCCTGTAAGTTCAACTTCCTTTCAGCTCTGCTCTTCAGCTCTTCCCCTCTGCTCTCAGTGCAGGCTGATAGGGTTGCTTTCACCATGGGTCAGATGCCTCAGGCCTACTGTAGGAGGAGGTGGATCAGATCTGGACTCACTGGGCTTGCTGCCTGTCAAGTTACCCACTCAGATATGATGTGTCTGTGTCTGATCCAGCATGGGAGAGGGACTTCTGCCTCCCCAAGTTTGATGAGATTAACTCTAGGTCCCAAGTTGGAGGCTGGGTGGAACTGGGCAGGGTAATGTAGGTCTCTGCCTAGGCCCAGGACAGAGAACATGACTGTGGTTGGTGTTTCCTCACCAGTGGTGGTGGGGCTCCTCCCCAATTCTCCCCATCTTCTCTCTCCAAGGATCCAGGGCTCCAGCTGCTTTGCTGTCACAGGCGATGGTGTGGGCTGGTCACCAGGTGATGAGAATCACCTGTATCAGCAGGCTTTGCTCAGGAGAGTCCCGAGAGCAGCAGATGATCCTGAGATTGCCAGCATCTTTGATCTCAGGGTAGTGGGGGGTTGCAGTCATCTCCAGAGGAGAGCCCCGGGTGTATGAACCCAAGTCTCCCCTCATACGGACTTTCACTCACCCACCAGCATGCACCCACTCACACAGGGAGTCTTTGTGGGCACTCACTTTTGCAGAGATTCTCACTGTCTGACCTGTCCCATTGCCGTCTTGCTGGAAATCCCGACCACTGAGTATTATAGATTCTAAATCCATCCAAGTTGCTGGGAAGTCCATAATTTTGTCTTTATTTATGGCTGCATAATATTCCATTGTGTATATATACCACATTTTTTTTATTAAGTCCAGTTTCAATGGACAGTGCAGTTGGTTCCATATTTTTGTGATTGTGAATAATGCTGCAATAAACATGTGTGTGCAGGTATCTTTTTTGTAGATGATTTTAGTTACTCTGGATATATTTCCTGTTGAGGGATTGCTGGGGCATATGGGAGGTCAATTTCTAGTTCTTTTAGAAATTGCTGCACTGTTTTCCATAGAGGTTCATTTGATTATCTTTTAAATCATTCTCACAGGAACTTGCAAAGCAACGTGTTACAAGAAGAATGATTTTTTTTAAATTTTTTATTTCAGTAGCTTTAGAAGTACAGATGGTTGTTGGTTACATGGACGTGTTGCATAGTGGTAAAGAAATCTGAGCTTGAGGTATATCCATCACTAGTGCACATTGTAACGATAGGTGATTTTTCATCTATTCCCTTTCCCACCCTCCCCATTCTGAGTTCCCAACGTCCATTATACCATTCTATATGCCTTTTCAGCTCCTTAGTTCTGCTTTCACTAATAAGCGGGAATTTGCAGTATTTGGTTTTCTGTTTCTGTATTACTTCACTTAGGATAATGGTCTCCAATTCCATACAAGTTGCTGAAAAATACATTATTTCATTCATTCTTTTTATGGCTGAATAGTATTCTATATATATCATATCGTATATATCACGTTTTCAGTATCCACTGATCAGTTGGTAGACATTTAGATCGATTCACAAATTTGCAAATGTGAATTGTGCTACAATGAACATGTGAATGCAGGTGTCTTTTTTGCACAACAAACTCTTTTCCTTTGGGTAGATACCAAGTAGATCTGCTTTTAGTTCTTTGAGAATTCTCCATACTGATTGCCATAGAGGCTATATTAATTTACATTCCCACCAACAGTGTATGAGCATTCCTTTTTCACTACATCCACGCCATCTATTTTTAAAATTTTTTTAGCAATGACCATTCTGACTGATTTAAGATGGCATCTCATTGTGGTTTTAATTTGTACTTCCCTAATGATGAGTGATGTTGAGGCATTTTTTCATATGTTTCTTGGCCATTTGTATATGTTCTTTTGAGAAATGTCTCTTCATGCTGCTTGCCCACTTTTTAATGGGGTTACTTGTGAAGTTTTTTTTTTTTTTTACTGATTTGTTTGAGTTCTTGAAGAATATTTTTAAAAGTAAACCAAGACTATTATTTGTTGACAAATAATTGTTCTACTCTATGCAAATGTGTCATTGGGCGACTTATGGAATGTTAAGAGGCTTAATTGTCTTTACTCTGCCACTTAGCTACAGTATCAAAGAAGTTCATGAAAAGCTAGAAGAAAATTGAGGTAACAAGGAGAAATCGCCTCATCTCACCAACTTGTACATCTAAGACTATAGAAAGTTGTGACATTTTTTGTCCACCACGGAGCATCCTAGAGGTTGAGAGCACATATGTATGGGTCGTATGGTCTGGGTTTGAGTCCCAGCCTTGACATTTACAATAAGCCGATGTTGCAGACAAATGTCTTCAGCCTCCATTTCTTCTTTAGTCAAATGAGCTTAATAGTAGAAAAAGCTTTTGATAAAATCCAGCACCCCTTCCTTATAAAAACCCTCGAACACCTAGGCATACAGGGAACATACCTCAAAATAGTAAAAGTCATCTATGAGAAACCCACAGCTAGCATACTCCT
>NW_007251106.1:15912-53862 GCF_000164805.1 Carlito syrichta | reverse complement strand
TTGCACTGATAAAGGACTTTGGCAAAGTCTCAGGGTATAAAATAAATGTGCAAAAGACAATTGCATTTCTAGACACCAATAATAAACAAACAGAAACCCAAATAAAAAACGCAATCCCATTCACAATAGCCACAGACAAAAAAATGAAATACCTCGGCATCTTTCTAACCAGAGATGTGAAAGACCTTTACAATGAAAACTACAAAACACTGCTCAAAGAAATCAAGGATGACAAAAACAAGTGGAAAAATATCCCATGCTCATGGATTGGCAGAATCAACATTATAAAGATGTCCATTCTACCTAAGGTAATCTACAGATTTTATGCAATACCCATCAAATTACCAGCAACATTCTTCTCAGACCTAGAAAAAACAACACAAGAATTCATATGGAAACAGAAACGACCAAGAATAGCCAGAACAATCCTCAGCAAAAAAAACAAAGCAGGTGGTATCACATTACCAGACTTCAAACTTTACTATAAAGCTACAATCATCAAAACAGCTTGGTATTGGTACAGGAACAGGCATATAGACTAATGGAATAGAATTGAGATTCCAGAAGCAAAACCTCAATTTCTCAACCAACTCATCTTCGACAAAGCCTCCACCACCCACCACTGGGGAGAGGAGAACCTATTCAGTAAATGGTGCTGGGAAAACTGACTGATTACATTCAGAAGACTCAAATAAGACCTCCATCTATCCCCATATACAAAAATTAATTCTAAATGGATCAGAGACCTAAATGTAAAACCTCAAACCATAAGAACCTTAGAAAATGCGGGACACATCCTTATGGAAATTGGAACTGGCATCCAATTCCTGAACAAAACCCAAAACCCACAGGCCATAAGAGATAAGATAGGCAAGTGGGACCTCATTAAACTGACAAGCTTCTGCAAAGCCAAAGAAACCATCAAGAGAGCAGGGAGACAGCCCACAGCCTGGGAAAAAGTATTTACCAACTCTGGGTCCGACAAAGGCTTAACATCTTGGATCTACAAGGAACTCAAATGTGCTGAAAAGAAAAAACAAACAACCCCATTATAAAATGGTCAAAAGATATGAACAGATACTTCTCAAAGGAAGACATCCGAGCAGCCAACAGACATATGAAGAAATGTTCGAGACCTCACTAATCATCAAGGAGCTGCAAATCAAAATCACACCGAGATACCACCTAACTCTAGTCAGAATGGCAATTATCAATAACTCAAAAAATAACAGTTGCTGGAGAGGGTGTGGTGAAAAGGGAACACTTATACACTGTTTGTGGGAGTGCAAACTAGTGCAGCTTCTTTGGAAAACAGTGTGACGATTCCTAAAAGCTCTAAATATCGACCTCCCATATGACCCCACAATTCCCCTACTGGGAATATACCCTGAAGAACTCAAATCACTCTATGAAAAAGATACCTGCACACATATGTTTATCGCAGCATTGTTCACAATAGCAAGAACCTGGAATCAGCCATGCTGTCCATCAAAAGAGGACTGGATTAAAAAAATGTGGTACATATACATGATGGAATACTACGCAGTCATAAAAAAAAAACAAAATCATGAATTTTGCAGCAACCTGGATGGAACTAGAGTCTATAATACTGAGTGACCTCACAGAAACAAAGATCTGAGTATCACATGTTCTCACTCCTATAGCAGACCTTGAACATCCATGTAATACTGTATGGAAGTGGTGGGAAACTATGGGGGGAGGGGAAGGGAGGTGGGATTAACAGTAGTCAATATCTCTCTGGGGATGGGGAGACACCCCTTATCGACAAGGGTGCCTGAACGAAACATATTTGTATACCTAACCCTTAACTGTACCCCACAATACCCAAATAAAAAATATTGATTAATAAAAATTTTAAAAATATATTGTAAACTCTGAAGACCAGTAACTCCAAGGCTTTCTGGAAAATTAAATCTACTGGATGTGTGTATCTTAAAAAGGGCAACACCCAACTTCTTATTTGCAAGCCCAGTGCATATCATTATGGCCTGAGCATAGTAGTGGTCCACTATTAGCCATGACTAAATGTTGCCTGTCTTCATATGACTGAACTTTAATTGGGTATAAGGAAAGACCAAGTGCCACTGAGACTCTAAGATAACTTTAAGAATTTCTTTGGGTCATTACAACAATACCATATTTTGGTTCAGAGCTGTTAACAAGCACCAATATCGAATGGATAGAATTCTCTATTCTCTTATTTGCCTTTGTTCAAATATATCTGGACAAATGTGATTTCTCTGTATCAGTTCAAAATTTCAATTGTGATTGATCTGAATAAATCAATTGCATTTTCAGAATTTCAAAAAAATAGTGGTGCTTACTCATAGGCTTGTGGTGAGGATTAAATGACGCAAGTAGAGCATTTAATTCCTGTCACATTGCAAAGAGTGTTTACAGAAAAAGGTTTTTACAAAACTTGTACAAAATGAGAAACTTTTAGATAATAACAAAAAATATTGAGAGGCAGAGACAAGAGAATTTGCTGTGTGCTTATGTTTTCTGTTCTTATGCCAAATATGGAGATCCGTATTTCCCTGAGTGAAACCAGAGCATGCTATTAAAAACCAAAAGATGATAGTAATGAAGTACACGACCTTTTTTCTTTTAGTTCATTTTTTTGTTGTTGTTCTTCTGAAAGTTACGGATGTCCACTAAGTTTGAAAATTTTTCATCTTAGAGCAGTTCCATCTCAAGGTATTTGTTGTCTGAAGTGGTTTCCAAATTTGAAAAGCCATGTGTGGCACTAATGTGATGAGGAGCAGACGAGAGAGGATTCTCTGTAATGTGAAGTAGGAGTAGGGAATCATATCTAACCAACCACCCATCGTGATGAATTGGTTTTTCATGGATAGAAAGCCCTCTCTTCACACTGCTAACAGCAGGAAGTTCATCCTTTGAAAGCAATGAGGAGGAGGCTCCTTACAGCCACAAACTCTCCAGGTTGTCATCTTCTCTTTCTCCTAGTCTAGTTCACAGTGATGGGTGATTTGGGTGAGAGGTTTAAAGGGAATCCGTCCAAAGGGGTTCAGTGTCTGCGGCCGTGGCAATAGAGTGATTTCATTATACCAGCTTCTAGTGTTCTCTTTAAAGTCTGCATGATTGCCCTAGTATTTGGAACTGCTCCTCAGGCTCTTGGCTTTCCGTTCAGCCTTGGGTGATGGAGCTACTGTTAGTTTTCTTGGACCTTATTCACTGGCTGATTTACTTTGTGTTTCCTATTTCATACTGAAAAATGACTTGTGATTAGTTTTTACCAGCACACCAGGAGGAAAGAAAAATGCTGCAGTATTCATCAAAAATGTCTAACCACTGCTTTGCTACATGCGGTTATACCTTTCTGGGCTTCTCCACAAATCTTTACTCTTGCTTTGAATGATCATGCTGGACATGGAATTCCTCTCCCCTTTACAGACCTCAGGAACAGACCTCAACCAAGGGCCCCACTCCACTTTCATCACCAATTACTCCCGAGGAATGAAAGTGCTTCTCAGGAACCCTTTGTATGCCCCTCTATGGAAACACCTCCTCTCAGTTTACAAGAGTACTAGATTAATTCTTTTAAAAGAACCTACTCCATGAACTACCTTATTCTTTTTTTTTGAATTGGAGTCTCACTCTGTCGCCCAGACTGGAGTGCAGTGGCACGCTGCCGGCCACCGCAGCCTGGACCTGCAGGGCTCCGGCGATCCTTCCACCACAGCCTTCCAAGTAGCTGGAATTACAGACGCGTGCTACCACGCCCAGCTAATTTTTTTTTAATTTATTGTAGAGAAGAGGTCTCGCCAAGTTGCCCAGGCGAGTCTCGAACCCACGGACTCAGGCAATTCACTCACTTCAGCCTCCCAGAGCACGGGATTACAGGCTGAGCCACTGAGTCTGGCCTTTATTCTTTTTTTTTTTTTTTTTTTTTTTGCCACACTCTCCATTTAATAAATGAAGTTATAGTAAGAGGTGTAGCCAAGATAATCTAGAATGACACAATCCAATATAATAGCCATACAACTACTTAGAGTTAAATTAATTAAAATGAATACACTTTAAAATTCCAGCTTAATGTGGTGGTGCACACTTGTAGCCCCAGCTACTCAGAAGGCTGAGACAAGGGGCTTGCTTGAGCCCAGGAGTTTGAGACCTTGTCTCTTTAAAATGAATAAAGTCAATTTCGGTTTTTAGTTACATTATCCATGTTTCAAGTGCTCAGTATCCACATCTGGTTAGTGACTAGTTTATGGGCAGCACAGATACAGAACATTTTCATCATTGGAGAAAATTTTGTTGGACAACACTTATCTAAAATAGAATAGTTTCTTAATGTTATGTAAACTGTAACTCAGTATGGGTCAGTGGAATTATAGTTTATATAGCATCAATAAACTATTCTTGCAAGCACATGAGGGTAACATTGATAATAATGTCATTTTGGCAAATACTTGTTTTTTAATTGAATTTTTTTATTTTAAAGCTGTGGAGTACAATTCAGGATTAGGTATACAAATGTTCATTATGCAGGTACCCCTGTTGATGAGGTGTGCCCTCCCTCCCCTGGCAGATTCCCACTACTGTCAACCCCGTCCCCACCCTTCCCTGGCAGTTTCCCACTACTGCCAATCCTTTTCTTACGGTATTATGATAATTTGAACTACCTTATTCTACAATTAAATATCTCCTTGCCTATCATTGCTGAACCTGAACAGAACCTATGAGTTTCAACTCTTTACCAGTAACAGCCCTCTCAAAGAAGGATTTTCACACACAAGCACACACATACACACAGAGAGAGAGGGGAGAGAGAGAGAGAGAGAGAGAGAGAGAGAAGATCTCGCTAGCTCCCTGCTCCCTTGAACTGATCCACTGGACTCAGAAAGATGCATATTAAGAGCCTTCCAGTGCCCTGGGATTGCGGGGACCATCTAGTCCCTCTCTGATTTGGGGCCTAGAATCTCAATGGGCCTGAGAAGACAGGATGAGCAGTTCATTTGAAGGGAAAAGAAGAAATACTTGCATTTTCTGACAATGGACCTGCCTAGAGTTAGGAATCTGCTGGACCTTAACCTAGCTAGTTAGGGAAGAGGCAGGAGAGGGTAACCCACAAATGTGAATACGTTTAAGGGAGAAGCATGATCTAGAGAGCATGCTTTTATTTTGGATGCGAGTCAGTGTCATTTCTGTGTGATGGAATGAGCGTCCCCTGATGGGCTGGTGGGATTAACTTTGACAGGTGAGGCCACATGAAGGCTGTAGTGAAGTTCAAATATGGTAATGCCATTAAAGTACTTATCATGGTGTCTAGCATAGAAATGTAAGCTAGGATGGGCCTTTACTCTTTTTCTCAGCTGTCTTGATGTTGAAACTTTCTCTGGCTCTGGCTTTACCTGGTGCTCGTGTAATCAATTTCTACAAGTTTTACTATTTAAAACAAATGCCTTATACAAAGGGAAACAATAGCTAAGCTATAAATTTGGGGCTGGAAATGCAAATTTGGATAGTTTATAAGCATGATCTTACTTTGGTTTGAAGAACTCATGTAAGGACAAAAAAGCTGATGACTCTTGATTCTATATACCATATGCATTTATTTAACAAATATTTATGCGACATCTATTATATGACAGGCCTCATAAACCCACACACCATGTCTTTATCTATTAGGTCTCAAACAGGGGAAATTGTGCTCCCTGCCTCCAGGAACATGTGGAAATGTCTGGAGACATTCTTGGTAATCACATGTGGGGGTGCTATTGGAGTCTTATGGGCAGAGGCCACAGATTCTGCCCAACATCCCACAATGCCTAGAACAGCCCTCACAACACAAAATTCTCAATGGCAATAGTGCCGAGGCTAAAAAAAAGGTAAATGTTGCCACTCACACCTATGTGCATGGGTGCAGGGTAGGTTTAACTTTGTGATTTAACAACCCTGGATTAGAATAATCATGCTGCCTCTTACTAGGCATGAGTCCTTGGAAATTTTATTTAAACCGTATGAGCCTTTGCAGAGCATGTCTCTAGGAACATATGCATCATCACAAGGAATGTTGATACCTACCTTACAGAACAGTAGTAAGGACTTAGAGAAACAGTAAGTAAAGTGTCTACCATAGTGTCTGGCACCTAGTAGGCTTTTTAAGTGTTAGTTTCCTTCCCACCACACTTTCTAGGTTCTGCTTCTGAGATGACTATAACCTAAACTACATAGCTCTAAACATAATTGTGTCCTAAAGAGCTTCTGAAAACATGAAAATGGGAAGGAAATAAATTCACACAGACCCACATTGTGTATAAGCGTTGGTTCTTCTTCCGTATTGTAGTGTCATCCAATGTAGGTGGGATGGGGATAATTGTCGCTCCATAGAATCAATGTACCTTTCCTGGACTCTTTTGAGTCCTCTTAGAGAGTTAGCACGAGGAGTGACCATTAACTGGGTGGCTGAGATTTTCTTGTGACTCCATAAAGACAAATTCCCAGGGAAGAGCAGCATGATTTGGGTCCTCCAGAGAGAATAATGGAGTTTAAGGCAGTACGTGTTGGTTCCAAAGCCTAACACACTGCTTTGTGTAAAATGGGTAAAACACGCACCTTCTTCCAGCTACTGACCCCGTATTAGGGCATGTGAGTTGAGGAGATCTTCTAGCAGGCCAAATTTGGATATAAATCATTTAGCTTCCCCCTTCACAAGCATTCCTGTCATTTAGATTTTCATATTCTAGTGCTACTAGAGGGTTAAATAAGTTAAATTACCTTTCAAGAAATCTAGGGTGTTGCTGAGGTGGAGGGACAGAGTGTATTAGTGGTATCCCTTGATGGCTCTTATCACTTCTGCTTGGGAGAGGCACACTCTATTTCCTCTCATTGGCCACATCTAGTCACATGCCAAGGCCTGATGTCACTTGAGTGGGGTCAGTAGGCTCGGGAAGGGCCTCAGGAACCAGCCAATACATGTGACTGCCCATAGGTTTCATGGCTCAAAGGGCAAGATTTCATCTTCTCCATCCTCTTCCTCAACATGAGGGGTTGTTGAGTGAGTACTTTGGGGGCACAATACTGGGGAAGTGTAAACCTATCCTCTTCCAAGTAAGAAGCTACTGGTTATATTGTGGGGGGAAGGGCAAGAGATGAAACTTCATTTTAATACTGTCATTTATCTGGAAAGGGTCTTAGCCTCTGTGAGCTGGAGCTGGGTCATCTGTAAAATCAGACTCACCATATTTTCTTCGCAGTTATGTTTTGAGGGGTAAATAAGAAAACCTGTAAAGTGCCTAAGGGACCTAGTAGGACTTCAGCTCATATCTGTCTTGGCCCACCTGCCTCCTCCCTCTCAGAGAAGTGATGACATTGACCTAAACCAAAGAGCATTACTGCCCTAGATAACACATGGAAAGGTGGCAGCAAGAACCAAACTATATTCACATAACCTATGAGCTTTGGGCCAGTTCTGAGTTGTGGGGTGAGTTACATGTGGGAGTGGAGAAGGGGAAGAAAATCCCCAGGGAGTTTCCTATGACCACATCTGCCTTCCTGTCCCCTTACTTTGCTATCTAGTTTGACACTGGAGGTGAAGTTTCTCATTGATTCTGAGGTAGAGGTTACAGTACAGAGCAAGATGACGTGGATGCCAGACAGAAGACTGGAGTCTGGAGACCAGGCACATCCCTGACTACAGAACCTTGGGTGAGTCACTTTCCCTGTTCTGGCCTCACCCTAACACAATGATGCCCTATAATAGTGATCTGAGCTTGGGTCAGGAAAGTCTGTTTAAATCTGAGCACCATAGATTAAAATTTGCATGATTTAAAAAAAAATCTTAAATTTCCATGTGGCAGGTAGAATCTAAGATGACCTCCAATGATCCTCACCCTTGTATAATCCCCTTCTCTTTGAGTGTGAATATGATGATACATAATTTCCTTGATTATGTTATGTTATATGACTAGCCGGGCATGGAGGCACGTGACTGTGGTTCCAGCTACTTGGAAGGCTGAGGTGGAAGGATCGCTGGAGCCCAGCAGGTCGAGGCTATGGTGGCCATAAACATAGCCCTGCACTCCAGCCTGGGCGACAGAGCTACTCCACCCCGCCCAAGGAATATGGTGTTATAATCTTATGGGACCACAGTCATATATACAACCCATCATTGACTGAAACACCAGTGAGTGAAACATCATTGACTGGAACATTATGGGGTACATGATTGTACATTCCTAAACAAAACACATAATTATTTTGCATATTTTAGGCTCTAACTATAGAAGTAATATATTTATTACTTATGAAAAATTTTACTGAAATATATTTACTACTTATGAAAAATTTTACTGAAAATAGTGCTTCTGAAGTTTCTCTGATCAGGCAACTTTGGGGCTGTTTTGCCACTTGGCCCTGCTTCTGTGACCAGGCTCACACACATGCCCGAGATTCCTGCAATGCAGACCTCAGAGGGCAGTAGCTGATGAACCCTCACTTACTTCTCCCATAGATGCTGCCCAGAGTCTCTGCAAAGATACTCTGTACCGCTTTGTCCTTCCAGATTCTTGTGTAGAGTTTTCCTGGCTCCAGAATTTCCATTTGAACAGGACACAACATAAACACAAACTCACTGATCAGGTTTTCTTTTCAAACTCTAGAATTATTCCAGGACATATTCTGAGGCACTCACCAATTAGATCTAGAGTCCTTTCTGTGATAGAGAAGGAGTGCATGTGCAGAGAGGCTAGACATGTTCTGGTTACGGATGTCTCTCCACAAGGAAGAAAATATCAGGAATGAAGGATAAGAATTTTCTCAGGGTAAATCATTGTATGGTTAAATTGACTAGTTTTCTGCTTCTAAGTGTTTTAAGCCTGCCTCCCTGGAATAACTCTACACAAGACTGGGGAAGGACAAAGTGATTCCTCAAATGACATTTTTTGGTGTCTAGACTATTCCATCACTTGATTATAGACAATTTCTTAGTTTTCTGCCACTGATGGCTGACTGCTTAGCATGGTGTGTGAGTTTTACAATGTTCCACTGAGAGGGCTAACTCATGGCCAAGAACCCTGGAATACCTCCCTGGGTCTATCTCTGTGTGCTAATAATACTTGCCCTACTGCCACTTTTAAACAAAACTCTTGACAACAGAGAATGCATTGTCCCACCAACCTGGCAGAATTCTACCTGCTGCCTTGGTCCCCTAATTAGTATACCTTCTCAGGTGGCAGCCTGAGGAGTGAAGGTGTTTTCTCTAAGTGAAATGCAAGGGGAAAAGGGCCACATGAACGCATATCCAATGTGGAGGACCAGCATGTGCATCACAGTTGCCATAGAAACGTGATGTCATCCTGGCGACCATGACGACTTTTTAATGGGGACCATCATGGCCTGGTGAGAAGAGCAGGGTCCCGCCTTTAGGTGTTTAAACTGAGCTGAGGGTGGTCATGGGTGCCACAAAATGGAGGCTGAACCACACCAGGTGTGGGGACTCAAAAGGATCGCAGATCCAAGTCACCTTGTTCCCGCTTTGGGACTTGGTGCTCTGCTGTCTCGTGAGGAAGAGGGAGGTAAGGCTCTTCTGGCCCCAGTGAGTGTGGTGTCCTGCTCCAGGGTGTACTGGGGATACTTTCCGTGGAAAGGTTGGCACGGGACGATGACATAGGTGACGACTCTCTCTGACCCCAGACTCCCCCTCTGTAAAATGGGGATGAGAATGCCCTCCCACAGGATTGCTGGAACCTTTAGTGATGACACAGGTGTAAGCCCATAGCCCTGTGATTATTGCAGGGTCGGGAGCATTATTCAGCCTAGGATGCTTGTCTATTAGATACTGTGCTGGATAGCCTCAATTTGTCTCTTCAGATCTACACTCCACCCCTCTCCACCCTGCTCTGTGCTCCAGAAGTCTGATCTCTATACATTCCATCAACCCAGATCCCTTTTCATCTGGCTCTCAGTCAGGTTTGGCCAATAGTAGGTTCTGGCAAGAGAGTGAGGGAAGGATAAGGTATGTGTCCCTACTGTAATATTACATGGTGTTGGGCCACAGGTTGGTAGTAGTTGTGTTCCTCTGCCAAAGGCTCAGGCCATTTTCTTATTCCTCTTTAAATGCATCGTTAGGGAATAGACAAGAAAAGGAGAAAAAAGGCCCTGGTGAGAATCCTGTTGTGCCTTCTGTTGTTATGATCACTACCCAATTGTATTAGTGTCATTGGTCACCAGCATCTAGCATGGTGCTGGGCACATAGTTACTCAAATAAAGCATAGTGATTGCTGGATTCTGTCTCTCCCAGTGCAGTGCTCCATCAGGTGTCTGAGTTCATATCAAGTGTGTGAAGGAGGTTAGTTCTGAGTATCTGGGTCATGATGGCTGCTGAAATTTCAACTCCAGATTTGAAGGGCAGCAATTCTCAGGAGACCCCCCCAACACTTCCATTCCTGGTGGGATATGACATCTGGTTCTAGAGAACAAAAAATTGTTGTGGACTAGTTTCTGCTTGGCTCACAACGCAGCACAAAGTTTATGAAACTACTTTGGTCTCACCATTGGAGAAGAGGGTCAGTGGGTAGATAGCATTTCATCATTAGCTACGTGCTTTGTGGTAGTCCTTGAGGCCCATTTAGAGATGACTTTCTTTGTCATAAAGCAATGAATTTTTCATTTGGAGGAGAAACTTGATGTTTAACATGTCCTTGCAAGAAATTTACTCATATTTTTCTGACTGTATAAATAATAATTAGTGATTCCCATGTATCTCAGATGGAAGTTGAAATATGCAGCTAAATAGAAGGTCTTTATAGCAATTTGATATTGTAATATGCATACTCTCATGGTTACCACATTTCCGTTCATTCTATAATGCAATTTTTAAAGAAGTCACAAATTTGTGAAGTGTTAGTTAAAATGCAAAAATATCAGGTACAATAATTCAGTATTTTTAAAAATGATAGTTACCTTATATTTACCTAATCATAATGATACCCAGTCATGTCCTAAAATAACCAGATAGACCTAATATCATTATTATTATTTCCCAGGACATAACATTTTCAGTTCTGTAGTATCTGATCTCCCTACCCCTCCCACTGCTTTGTCTCCAAACACAACACTTCTGTCACCAACCATTAGGTTTTGTGTCCTAGAAATGTATTTAAATGGAATCATAGAGAGTTTTTTAAAGGGGGAGCTGGGTTCCTCCTTCATTCACTCTATTTATCTTTAGATTTATCAATTTTGTTGCATGTATCAGTAGTTCATTGTTTTTATTGCTGAATAGTAATCCGGTATATGGCTGTACCACAGTAAGTTTTAGTCATTTGCCTCTTGATGGATATTTAGGTTGTTTCTAATTTAGGACCTTCTCAATAAAGCTGCTATGAATATTTGTGAATGAGTGTTTTCATTGAAATATGCTTTTTTATAAGTGAAAACATGCAGTATTTGGTTTTCCATTTCTGAATTACTTCACTTAGGATGATGGTCTCCAATCCCATCCAAGTTGCTGCAAGAGACATAGTCTCATTCCTTTTTATGACTTTATAGTATTCCATTGAGTGTGTATATGAGGGGGGATCCAAAATAAACAGCTTATTTGTTTATTTTTTGTTTATTTATTTGAAAGCAGGATTTATTGAGAGGACAGAAAAGCTCCCACAGTGGGAGGGGACCCGAAGGGATTGACCCTAATTTGTTTATTAAAAAATTGTGTATTTGCTCTTGCATGTTTAAACTTCAGTCACCTTGAAAGTACTCTCCGTTTGATGCAATACACCTATGGAAATGCCTTTTTCCACTGTTCAAAACAGTTTTGAGCATGACAATTTTGTTGCTTTTTGGTGCTTCTGCCGTTTTTTGTTTCACTTCTTCCCGATGGGAAAAATGTTTCCCTCTGAAGGCTTTTTTCATCTGGGGAAACAACAAAAAAGTTGTTCATGGCGAGATGAGCTTAATAGGGAAGTGGGGCACAGGAATCATGCCTTTTTTTGTCAAAAACTGCTGAACATTCTGTGCTGTGTGGGCAGATGCGTTTTCATGGTGGAAGAACCAGTCACCTGTTTGCCACAACTCGAGACGTTTTTTCTGCAAATTGTGATGCACCCTTCTCAAAACGTCTAAAAACTTTGGTTGACTATTTGATCCATAGGAACAAATTCCGAGTATACTACAAGGGGCCTGTCCTCCAAAATATAATTCCGTTTTGAGGGGGTACTCCCTTGTATATGTTTCTTATTATATCACACTATCATAAGACGCAAAATGTCACAGTAGTCTACCAGAGTAAGGATTTATGGTGGTCATATCATCAATGGAGTTTTAGCCTAGATCCATCTTACAGTGGGCCCAGTGGGTCCCCAGATTCATTCTGTGGTTATTTCTCCAGTTAAAAAATGTATAATTGAAGTAACCATACTCAGCAGCTGGTAGAATCCCTACCTTGGTTCTCTGACCCATGGAGTGAGGGCTATTTTGGGAAAGGTCAATGTGGCCGGAAGCCACCAGAACTGCCTCTACCTAGGAAAATAGTAACCAAAAGCAATACCACATTTCTGGAGGAATTTCAGAAAATAATGCCACCAAGAAGGGCTTGAAGGCTGAAGGGTTGGCGATTCCCACCACATCCCTTTTAACATGCCTATTTGGTCTATGCAGAAGACAGAAGGACCTTGGTCAATGATGGTGGATTATCCTAAACTTAACTAGATGGTGATGTCAATTACAGCTACTGTACCATATGTGATTTCATTGCTTGAGTTAATTAGCACATTCCCTGGTACCTCGTATGCAGCTATTGACTTGGCAAATGCATTTTTCAGCATACCTATCAATAAGAACCACCAGAGGCAGTTTACTTTCATTTGGCAAAGCAAGAAATACATCTTCATAATCCTACTCAAAGGGTGTATCAACTCTCCAGCTGTATGTCGTAATTTAGTTAGCAGGGAGTTTTTATTGCCTCTCCTATCCACTAAGTAACACGCTGGCCTATTACATTGATGACATTATGCTAATTGGACCTATCGGGCAAGAAGTAGCAACTACTTTAGACTTATCAGGAGGACATTTGCATGTCAAAGAGTGGGAAATAAACTTGACACAAATCTAGGGGCCATCTATCTGGGTGAAATTTCTAGGAGTCCAGTGATATGAGACATGTTGAGATAGCCCTTCTAGGGTGAAGGATAAGTTGTTGTACGTGTTCTCTCCGACTAGAGATATGCTGTTCAATGGGCCCTTTTGGATTTTGGAGGCAACATATTCCTCATTTGGGTGTGTCATCTTGGCCCATTTACTAAGTGACCGTCGTGCCAGACTTCCAGTGAGTCCAATAAGGATGGCATAGTGTCTGGGGAGGAGGGTGGCGAATAAAGACCTCCCTGCTGGGGAAGAGACAGCAGGCGAGACATAGGGTTTATTGGAGACATACACAGGATGGTGGGTGCCGCCAGCTGGACAGCAAAAAAAAAAAAACCTGCTACTGTTTGTGGCAAGCATGATAGTTATATAGTAATTTTCCTATAGCAACCTCTGCTTAGCAACCTCCTCCTGGCCTAAAACAAAGGGCTGGTTGGGCGCAGTGGCTCATGCCTATAATTCCAGCACTTTGGGAGGCCAAGGTGAGAGGATTGCCTAAGCTCAGGGGTTCGAGACCAACCTGGGCAACTTGGTAAGACCTTGTCTCTACAATAAAAAAAAAAAAATAAGCCAGGCGTGGTAGTGCGCGCCTGTAGTTCCAGCTACTTGGAAGGTTGAGGCGGAAGGATTGCCTAAGCCCAGCAGGTCGAGGCTGTGGTGGCCATGAGCGTGCCACTGCACTCCAGCCTGGACGACAGAGTGAGACTCTGACTCAAAACAACAAAACAAAACAAAACAAAACAAAAAAACCCAAAGGGCTTTGGTGTCTTGCACATCCAGCGTCCCAAGGAGCAAGCCCAAGCCCAGATGTTCTTCACAGGTGTGGTATAAACATCCAGGTAGTCTCTTCCTGGAGTCCATACCTCGGAACACTGAACACACATTCACCAGGGGACATAAGGTTATTCTCAGGGTATGTTTGAGTTATTTCTGCCTGCAAGACATGCCCACCATGCAGTGACCTGAAAAACTGTTAGTTTTGACTGGGGCTTAGAGCAAGAGAAGGCTCTGCAGTAGGTCCAGGTTGCTGTGCAAGCTGCTCTGCCACTTGGGCCATAGGATCTTGCAGATCCAGTGGTGCTTGAAGTATCAGTGATAGACTGGGATGATGTTTGGAGTCTTTGGCAAACCCCTATAGGTGATTGACAGTGCAAACTCCTACATTTTGGAGCAAGGCCCCGCCATCCTTTGCAGGTAGCTTCTGTTTGAGAAACAGCCCTTAGTCTAAGTTTCCATTCAGTTCAAGCTGCCCATCATGAATTGGGTGTTATCCAACCTACCTAGCCATAAAATTGGGTGTACACAGCAGCACTTAATCACCAAATGGAAGTAGTATGCATGAGATCAGGCTTGAGCAGGCCCTGAAGGCACAAGCAAATTACAGGAAGTGGCCCAAATGCCCATGATTCTTAGTCCTGCTACACTCTCTTCTCTCTCCCGGTCTGCACCTATGGCCTCATTGACGTTCCCTATGACCAGTTGACAGAGGAAGAGAACGGGGTGGCTTGATTTTCAGATGTCTCTGCACAGACATGCCGGCACCACCTGAACGCTGCCACACTACAGCCCCTTTCTGGGATCCCTGAAGGACAGTGGTGAAATGGAACCCTCCCAGTGTATAGAACTTTGATCAGTGCACCTGGTTGATCACTTTGCTTGTGAAGGTAACCAAACTATGCCTCTCTGAAATACTGAGGATTGTTGAGCTGGAGAAGGTTAAAATACAGGGAAACACTCTACCCCTCACTCTGCTTGCCTGATGGCAGGACAGTAATTTACAAAGACAAAAGGTCTTCTTACTCTTCTTTCTGCCTTTTCCTGCCTAAAGATGGGCTTCTTTGCAATGCTTGCTTATCAGCCCAGAGCCAGCAGCATCAGAGGATCTGGGAGCAGACTTTACTCTTCCCATATTTTCTCACCTTTTGGAAGCCTGAAGATGCTTTCTTTTTTGTCCTGAAACTATAGGATGTATGCGTCTTTGTTAAATACTATTCTTAAAAAGTCTCTAAGTCACTGCCTTAAGAGAGAAATACTTTTGAACTGAGGCCTCTCCCATGTGATGGGTACAGCATGAGTCAATAGACTCCTGCTGGTTTTTCTCTTGTGAATCTGACTTTTTTTTTTAAAGTGTCTCAACTAAGAACCTATGAAAGAAAGAAAAGAAATCATATTATCGCCCCTACACTTGGAAGTAGAAATGGATAGATGTGTTACTATATATCGATGCCTGGGCTATCAATGGTTTAGCTGGATGATCAGGGACTTAGAAAGAACATGATCAGAAAACTGATGACAAGGAAATTTGGGAAAGAGGTATGTTGATAGACCTCTCCAAATGGACAAAAAGCATGAAGATATTTGTGTTCCATGTAAATACTCAAACAGGGGAGATCTCAGCAGAGGAGAATTTTAATAATCAAGTGAATAGGCTAATTCTTTGAATACCAGTCATCTCTTATCCCAGCTGTTCTTGGCATTGTCCATTGGCGCCTGAACGAAGTAGCCATGGTGACAGGGATTTGGATAATGCATGGGCTCAGGAACACGGACTTCAGCTCACCAAGGTTAATCTTATTATGACCACTGTTGAGTGCCCAATTTGCCAGCAGCAAAGACCAACACTAAAACCCTGATTTGGCACCATTCCCTGGGTGATCAGCCAGCTGCCTGGTTGCAAGTTGATTATATTAGACTGCTTCTACATGGAAGGGGCAGCAATTCATTCTTACTGGAATAGGCGATTACTCTGGATGTAGATTTGCCTTCCTTCCACGCAATGCTTCTGCCAAAACTGCCACCTGTGGACTTACAGAATGTGTTATTCACCATCATAATATCCCACACAGGATTGCTTATGATCAAGGAGCTACTTCACAGCAAATGAAGTGCAGCAATGAGCCCTTGCTAATGGAATTCACTGGTTTTACCACATTTCTTGTGATCTGGAAGCAGCAGGATTGATAGAACAGTGGAATGGCCTTTTAAAGACTCAATTACAGCACAGAGTTAAGGTAAGCTACATTTTTATATAAATTAAAGTTTATATAAAATATGTACACCAAGACCTTTGTATTAAAATGTTCAGTCATTACTGTGGTGCAATAGAGGACCCAGCCAATATCATATTTTAAGCAACTTCCTTGCACTCTGACTTCCAGTCCACGAAATTCACACATTTTAAGGGTATCTTGATAATTTTTAACCAACTGTACAAACATCATCATAATTAGGTTTTATATGTTTTCATCATCCCCCAAAAGTCCCATTGTGTTTGAATGTGGTTTATCCCTGCACACACACCCAACCCTTGCAATCACAGATATGTTTTCTGTGTCTACACATTTGCCTATCTTGGACATTTCATATAAATGGAATCATTCAATATTTGGTCTTTTGTGTCTGGCTTCTTCTACTTAATATAACGTACTCAAGGTTTATCCATGTTGTAGCATATGTCAGAACTCTATTTTTTCTCGTATCAGAGTGAGATTCCAACTCAAACAATATATATTCTAATATATACCAGGAGTGCCAAAAAATGTATACACTTTTTAAGAGATGTTTTCTATGTATAACTTTTAGTTTGCCATAATCACAAGTGTCTGGATGCTGATGGTAACCACTTTGAGCACTTCTTGTAATTGCAGAAGTCAAACATGACTTGTATTCATCTTTTGTTATTGGTATATACTGAGTATTACAATTTAAATAATTTTTTCCTTTCTTAAAATGTATATACATTTTTGGCACCCATGAGTGTGTGTGTGTGTGTGTGTGTGTGTGTGTGTGTGTGTGTGTGTATCACTTTTGTTCACTCATTGATAAACACTTGAGTTGTTTCCACTTTTTGGTTATTATGAATAATGATTCTACATACATTTTTTGTGCAAATTTTTATGTAGAGATGTTTTCATTTCTCTTAGGTATGTATATAGGAGTGGAATTGCTGGTTTAAAATGGTAACTCACTATTTATCCATTTGAAGAACTGTCACACTGTTTTCTTTCTTTCTTTCGTTTTGATGCCTATGCCTGCTGGATTTTATTTTTTAATTATAAAGATGTGGGATACAATCACACTGTTTTCATGATTTTGACAATAGTAAGGAGTACAGGCTTAGTCAGATGTTGTTGTTTTGATTAGGCTGAAACTATGAGTTCTGAGAAAAAATACTAGGGTTGAAGTACCCTTATCGTCACATCATATCTGGGAGTACATGATACCCATCTCACCGCACTGGTGATGTTAGCCTTCATCACTTAGTTAAAGCTGTGTTTGCCAAGTTTCTCCAGGGTACAGCAAGTGGTTTCCATTTGCCTGATGTAGTTTTTAGAATTGAATTACTAAGTCTGGCCTGCTATCAGGTAGTGGTAGGTGGAATTAAGCTTCACCTCATAGAGGGAGAATGTCTACATATACTATTTGGAATTATTTGGTAAATACAATTTGTCTCCTCATACTTATTTGCTTATTAATTTACGCATTCATTTTTGTAAGTATAGATTCATGCATATTTGTCAGGTAGATTGGGTTCTTTACTGAATATATACATCCCCAAATAAAATCCAACATAAGTGTGATGCAGTGTAAGTATTTTGGCTTAAGAGTCATTAACTTGCAAGAGTTCCCTATCACCATCACCATCCTGATATAATATATATAACATTTCAACACTATTATACTGTTTCCTTGTAGTATATTAGACAATGTTTGTAGATAATACATTTAACCATGACAAGTATGAGACATTGGAATTTTAGATTATTTCATTGTGTACTTGGAAATCCCTGGAGAATGAAATAAAATTAGATAAGATAGAGACTATTGAAATGATCATGAAAAAATATTGCTATTATTCAGTAAACCTATTTAGAAAATCCCTTTCATTTTGCAATTCTAACTTCTACATAACGATAGCATTGCAATATAATGCTTGTCTATACACAAGCAAATGAATTCTGTCTTGAGGGGGGAAAACTTTGATCCATTTGGACGCTTATTTTAAAACTCTTAATCTATGAATGTAACAAAGAGATGGTTGTTGACGTTAGCAGGGTTCATTTCAGTGGCGAGGTGGGGAAACAAAATTCCATTACATTGGAGTGAGAATTGAGTAGGGGGAAGGTGCCGAGGAATAGAGTTGAGAATTGAGAATTCTTTGTAGAACTTTAATTGCAAGGAGGAGAATATATGTAAAGAGGAGAGTAACTTGAGCTATAAAGAGGGGTCGATCCAAGGCATCACATTATGGAGTTAGGTCATTGATTGTGAGAGACTTGATCAGGTTTAAATATTAATGGAAATGAGCCATCTTTTCTCAGATCTTCCATTTGCATTGCCATACTACCCTTTTCACACTTTACTTGCTTGATCCATTCCGGAGAAACCTAAAACTTAACCAAAGGGGTGGTGGAGTGTTTGACCTTAATGCCTGTTATCTGTATGAATGGATGGATGGATGGATGCACATTGTGTCAAATATATGCCGGTAACTCACGGATTTTTATCTTGAGTCAGTAGGAAAGCAAGATTTACTTGATTGCCATGTGTTGTGCAGCTGAGTGTCTCACAGTCTGCACATGGACATATAGGGTGCCAGTCTCTGCTTTTCCATTTAGTGCAAGATGACACCCAGCCAGATTACTTAACCTCTTACATAGTTGTTTCTCCAGCTGCAAAAGGCTGTAACAATCATATCCTCTACCCCTGGGAATGTGGTGGAAAATACATGAGATTTTTTTAAAGTACCAGTGTTCAGGGAAAGTGAATTCCCGTTACTCTCTAAGATCAGGAGTCCTGCTCTTCTATGGGACTTTTAAGTTCCACCACCCATGTGGCTCTGCTGCCTGCTCTTTTTCCACCAAAACCAGCTTCTATCTAGGTTCTAATATGCATCTCATTAGTGAATGTGTTTTCGAATGTTTTTTGAGCTTGTATATTGCTCTTTACATGAATTATCCGTGTATGCCTGTATTAGTTATCCATTCTTACATAACAAATTACCCCCAAATTTTACCACTTATGGCAAAAAACATGTATTAATTCACACTGTTTATTTAAGTCAGGAATCATGGCATGGCTAAAGTTCTGGCTCACAAGGCTGCAATCAAGATCTAAGTAAGGACTACAGATGTCTCAAGGCTCAACTGAGGGAGGATCCAATTCCAAGTTCAGTCATATGACTATTGGCAGGCCTCAACACTTCACTGATTCCTGACCAGAGACATCGATGTCTTTCCTCATGGGTAGTTCACAACATGGCAGCTGGCCTTCCTTAGCACTAGCACGAGAATTTTTCCAACAAGCAAGACGCAGTCTGTCATCTAATGTCAAAAGTGACTCTTTCTCTTTGCACACATTCTATGTGTTAGTAGCAAGCCACTAACTCCAGCTCAATGATGGGACAGATTACACAAGGCAGTAAATTCCTGGAGGCAAGGATCACTGGGGACAATCTTATAGGCTGCCTCCCACATCATTAGACTCTCAACATCGGTGACTGAGAATGCTTCATATATGTGAGAATTAGCCCCATATCATTTACAAGTATTTACTCTAGCCTCCTCAGACAACTTCAGTGGTTTATTTTGTCATAAACTGTTTTAAGCTTTTCAACATTATTATTGATTGATTATTTATTTATTTTTTGAGTCTAAGTCTTACTCTGTCACCTAGGCTGGAATGCAGTGGGACAATCACGGTTCACCCCAGCCTCAAACTTGTGGTCTCAGGGGATCCTTCCACTTCAGCCTCCTGAGTAGCTGGGACTACAGACAGGTGCTACCGTGCCTGCCTTATTTTTTGATTTTTGGTAGAGATGAGGTCTTGGTATATTGCCCAAGCTGGTCTCAAACTCCTGGGCTCAAGCAATTCTCCCGCCTCAGCCTCCCAAAGTGCTGGGATTACAGGCGTGAGCCACTGTGCCTAGCTTCAATATTATAATTTAAAATACAGCTCATTATATACATAAATTAAGCAATGCCCAGGGCAGCATTGATTGTTAGCATCCAGGGAGATTAGAGCATTCAGATTCCTGGAGGCTTCAGATCACTTTAAAAGCTTTAGCAAAATTCCAGGCTCCACTACTAAGTAGGTAATAACCAAAGCACTTTCTCAACTTATGGAACCTCTCCTAATTTCCCATTGCCTGATTGAAAGTATGAGTTTAATAATAGGTTACTTGGATAAATGTTGACATTAAAGGAGATACTTCTTGCTTATGTTAGTTTTGTTAACATAGATTCCCTATCCTTCAGATAATCTGTTCCAGAAGAAACATTTGTTTTTTTGACTAAGCCCCTGTCTGACTGCCACCTTAAAAGCTAGTCAGTTCACATGGTCCACATACATAGTATTCTTGGCCTCAGGCTGAGTATCGTATTTGGACCTCCACAAACACCACCATTATCAGTAAGAGGATTTGTTGAGGGAGTCCTCACAGGGGATTGTAAAATGACCAGTTCCCAAGCCTTCATAGCCCATCATCTACATAAGAGGACACTGGGAATATGCAGTGTTTCCCAATCTTCTTTTATTGTCTTCTTGATGAAGACCCTTTTAGATACTTTTTTTCTTACACATGTTTTCTGCCCAGAATGTGAGATTTTAATGCCACATATAAAATGTTAACTATGTATGTCCTATGGTCCTTTGTAGTAGCAAAGTCCTTGTAATGTCTCCTATCCCTCTACCCTCAAGAATCAATTTCCAGCCGCTTAGCAATAATAACACCCCTTTTGGGAATGCATAAAATATTGTGATGAGGGCAAAAGTTGGAACCCCATTTCTGCACCTTACTTGATGTGTGACACTGGAATCCTTTCTTAGGCTCTGTCAGCCTGCCCTTGGTCATCTGTAGAAAGGGACACATGAGGCTTTCCTTGCAAAACTGTTCTGTAGGTTAAATGAGAAGTCCTAAGCAGAATAAATGGCATACAGTAGGACTTTAACATATGTTTGTCCTGCCCCTGTTTTCTCCCCTCTCTCAGAGAAGTGATGAGTGTTATCTAAACCAAACAACATAGCTGGCATAGAGTCCACCTGGAGATGGAGCAGTAAGAAATAGCACATAGTCACACTGACATTGTGACTGAAGCATTGTGACTGAAGCTTTGCAGAATGGCTTTGCTGAAGAATTCGAGGAGAGGGAGGAATTATCAAACATTTCTTTAATTTTGCATCATTTCTGTCTACTTATTTTATTTTCTATATTGATAGTGGAAAAGCAGTTTTCTATTGAGCCCAAAATGAAGACGAGTAGGGATGAAGAGGAGGCAGGAATTAAGCCCTTGACCCTCACACCAGACCCATTACACCTATAGGACCCTGAACCATGATTTCATTTGCTTCTTCAGAGAGAGAGAGAGAGAGAGAGAGAGAGAGATTGTTGGGGGAGTACCCACGAGGGCACAATACTAGAAATGTGTAAAACTGCAAGCCTTTAAGTCATAGAAGGTCATCGTCAATAAAAGAGACTATTGGATGTCCTTTGCGGAGGGAAATAGGTACATTTCTATTCCTCCTTAATAATAGATGATGCTGCAAAATTGATTGTTCATCAGTGAGTCTGAGGTTGTCATCTGTAAATTGGGAAAGATGGTGCTCTCCTTAGAATGATTGTGTGAAAATTATGCAAAAGTCTAATTGTTTCCATATGTTTATCTATAAATATAAGTGACATCATAAAATAGGTATACTTTTACATCTTCTTTCTCTTAAAATAGTGTTTCTGAGATATATCTAATAAGGAACCTTGAGGCTGTTTTTACATTCTTAGACATGCTGCTGTAACCATTCTTGCACACAGGCCTGAGACTCTCTGTAGTGCAGACCTAAGAGTAGAGCAGCTGATGGGGGCCATACTTGCTTTTCTCATAGATGTTGCCAGTGTCTCCACAAAGAAGTTGCTCCAATTTGTCCGCTCCCACAAACATATGAAGCTCTCATGGTTCCACATGTCCATTTAAAGAGGGTACAGCATAAACACAAAACTGACTGAGTTTTACTTTCAAACTTTAGAAGTATTTCAGAACATATGCTGAGCCATAAATTGGGATCATTATCTTTGCGTTTGGAAGTGCACATGTGAAGTGTGCTGCTTTGATTTGACTGTTTGTCCTCTCCACCACTCATGTTGACATTTGACTGCCATTGTGATGGTATTGGGAGGTAGGACCTTTGAGAGGTGTTTGGGCTGTGAAGGTTCTACCCTCATGAATGGATCGATGCCCTTAACGGGAGAGTTGGCTCATTGTCACAGAAATGGGTTTGTATACAAGGGTGAGTTCAGCTCCCTTCTGCTCTCTCTCTGGCCCTCTTGCCTTCCACCCTTTGATCTTGGACTCCCCAGCCTTCGGAACTGTAAGCCAACACATTTCTGTTAATTATAAGTTACCCAGTCTCAGATATTCTCCCACAGAAGTGAAAAAATGACTCAGACAGAAAATTGGTACCAAGATGTTTGACTGTTGGTATAAAAAGTACCCCAAAATGTGGATATGGCTTTGAAAGTGGGTAATGTGGCAACAACACATACAGCAGAAAAACTTCCAGTTGACACCAGTCAAAACTCAGAATCCCAAAAGATAATAAACGACCATGGGGGGAGGGGGTGGCTCTTGAGCAGAAATGAATATCCCAAACCTGTGTTTTGGGTGTCCTCTTTTTCTGTTACCATTAGATGATATAGGATTATCTTATCCCTGAAGCCTTGGTAGGACTTTGTGATGATTTTGGCCATTGTCCGCATGTGGGTTTACCTGTATCAGTTTCTGAGCATATCCTCAATTCCTTCTCAAATAGATTTCCAAGGGCATTTTCATGATATATGATTTTACCTTACCCTTGAAATTTAGAACCTAATTCTAATTCCCTTTCAAGAGATGAGGCTTCACTGCAGTCACCTGGGTTAGGGAACTGAGAGGCTGCCACTACAAATGACTCCATGAGCTACATGGAAAGCCATATCTTTACAAGGCTGCTAGGTGAGTATTCCATGAGAACAAGGGCTTTTTATTCACTTTGGGAAGTATTTCTCAAAGAAGGTGTCCTGAAACTCTTTCTTCTGCTCCAGAGATAGCCTGGCAACTAAACTACTTTCCCTGAGCACACGCAGACAGACTCCTCCAGCAGACAGCAGATAGATATGCATTGCCATGCTTGACTTTTATGATCCCAGTGCAGCACTACTGAGTGCATAATCTGTTCAATTCTGTGGTTCATTAACAAGAGAGTTTTTTTTTCCCAGGAAATTTAAACTACTTTCTTCAATTTCAATTACTTATTATAAAAAGTAGAGTCAAGGTATTTCTGTCTTTATCCTTCTATCATATTTCTTACTTGGTTTAGAGCTCAGACTTGGAGCAGGGAGCACATTTTGGGAGCCATTTTAAGTCCCAAGTATTTGGAGTAAGATCACAGGAATAGTTGGGGAGCTGGTGAGAAAAGGGGAGAAGGGCTGTGAGTTCATTGATAGACCCACCCCGAGGGACAGAGCAGAACTTATACTAGCTAAACGCTAGTTACTACCAAAAGTTATGAAGGGAGAGGGCCTGGGCTGTGCAATCCCTGGTTCTCCTTCCAAAGGCACTGCACTAATCAGGTAAGTGATTCTTGCCATAGAGAAGGAGTGAATGTGTAGAGAGGCTAGAACAGTTTGTGTCATGGATGCTCCTTCACATGGAAGAAAATGTCAGTAATAGGGGATGAAAATTCCCCAGGATATCCTGATATGTGATTCAAGTGATTGCCTACTAAATAAGTATGATTTTCTAACCCTGTTTCCCGGAAATAACACCATGTTCCCTTAAATGAAATTTTTTGGTGACCCTAGATTATGCAGTCACATGATTATAGACAGTCTCTTTGTTTTCTGCCACAGATAGCTAACAGTTTAGCATGGTGTGTGAGTTTTACCCCTTCAGAGAACTGGCTTATTGCCAAGAGCCCTGGAATACTCCTACTGTCCCTTTAAAAGCAGGCAAAATTTCTGAAAACAGGGAAATGTGTTGTTCCAGCAACCTAGAGAGAGTTCAACTAATTGCCTGGATCTTAGTATAGGTCCTCTAATTAGTAATCTTTCTCAGGTGGTGGCCTGAAGCCTTTCACCTTTTTTTTTTTTTTTTTTTAGAAAGTAGGATTTTTTGAGAGGACAGAAAAGCTCCACAGTGGGAAGGGACCCAAAGGGGTTGCCCGGTGTTTTGCTTTCCTGGAAAGGCAAGGGCTTAGAAGAGAGCGCTATGAGGAGGCATTTCCTGTATGGAGGACCAGCCTGAGCATTGCAGTTGCCATAGAAACCTGATGTCATCCTGGCAGCAGTGACAACTTTTTAATAGAGACCTGCCTAACCTGATGAGAGGAACAGGGCCCCACTTTCAGGTGTTTGGACCGAGCTGATGGTGCAGTTACCCTGCGGTGGGGCTGAACCGTTTTGGGGTGTGGGGACACGAAGAGCTACCAGATCCAAGTTGCCTCATTGCCACTTTGGGACAAGTTGCCCTGGCTGTCCTGTGAGGGAAAGAGAAGTGGGACCCTCCTGGCCCTAGTGAGTGTGATATACTGCTCCAGGGTGTCCTGGGGCGAGTTTCCATGGAAAGGCCGGCAAGGGAAGATGAGACAGGTGACAACTCTCTCTGAGCCCAGCTTCCCTCTCTGTAAAATGGGAATGAGAATGCCCTCCCACAGGATTGCTAGATCCTTCAGTGATGGCACAGGTACAAGCCCATAGACCTGCGGTTACTTAGGGATCAGGAATGCCTGTATGGATTCAGGGCTCTTCATATTCCTTTTCAGATTTGTTGCTAGGGGATAGATGAGGAAAGGAGAAGAAGAGGCCCTGGTGAGAAACCCATTGCACCTTCTGTTGTTATGATCACTACCCAATTGTATCAGTGTCACTGGTCACTCACTCGGCGCCTGGGGTGGTGCTGGACTTACAGTTGCTCCAATAAAGCACAGTGATTTCTGAATGCTCTCTCTCTCTCTCTGTGCAGCTCTTCACCAGGTGACTGTGTCCATATGAGGTCTGTGACGGAGATTAGTCTCTACTCCAGATTTGAAGGGCTGAAGTCCTCAGACGACCCCCAGCACTTCCATTCCTGGTGGAATATATTGCCTGGCTCAAGTAAGTTCATAGGTCTAGACAAAAGCATGTTGTAGAATAGCACCTGCAAGGTTCCCAACATAATCTAAAAGAAGAGAAGCTACTTTGACCTCATCATTAGAGAAGAGGTTTAGCAGTGGAATTTCATTCAATCGTCAGCTACGTGCTTTGCAGTAGCCCTTGAGGCCCTTTCAAATGATTATTTCTATTTTGGTCATATGTAGTGTGAACAACTTTATAAGACACGGCGTCTATCTGCTAATATGACAAGATAATGTTAGTGAGAATTGTTCTCCTGATTCATTCAATATCATCAACTCTTAGAAAAAGACAAGTATACTTCAAATGCTTTATTGAGTTACGTTTGACATGCAATACACTTGGGCATATTTAAAGCCTTTATTTTAGTAAGTTTTGACACACGTATGCACTAGTGAAACTAACACAGGTCAAGGAAACGGTCAAGGAAATGAACATATCCATCACCCCAAAAAGTGTTTTCCTGCCTCTTTGTAATCGTCCCACCTACCTATTTCCTTCCAGCCTCCAAGTTCCTTCCACTCCTTCCCACTTCCAGGCAGCCACTGTTCCTCTGTCATTGTAGATTAATTTGCAATTCCTATAACTTTATGTAAATCACATCATATAGCATGTATTTTTTTGGTCTGGTTTCTTACATTCAACCTACTCATTTTTAGATTTATCCATATTGATGCATGATTGGATAGTTCCCTTTTTAGATTGCTAAATAGTAGTCTATTATGTCGATGTGCCATAGGTTGTTTCATTCATCTACTTTTTCATGGACAGTGGGTAGTTTTCCGATTAGGGTTCCTCTAAACAAAGCTGCTATGAACATTTGTGTAAATGTCTTTATTAAGTACATATGCTTTCTTTCTCTAGGGTAAATACTAGGAGTGTAATATCTCGATCATATGGTAGATGTGAAATTAACATTGTAAGAAATTATCAAACTATTTTCCAAAGTGGTAGTGCCATTTTTCATTCCCATCAGCAGTGTATAAGAGTTCCATTCTCCACAACTTTGCCAAAGCGTGATATATTTAGTCTTTTCAACTTTAGCCATTCTCATGGAGGAGTAGTAATATCTTACTGTAGTTTTAATTGACATTTCCCTGAAGACTAATGTTGTTGAACACGTTTTCATGTAATTACTTGCCACTAGTATATATTATTTGGTAAAGTATCTGTTTCAGTTATTACCCCATTTATTTATTGGAGTGTCTGTTTTCTTCTTACTGACGTTCAAATTATTTTATATATTCTGGATATAAGTCCTGTGTCAGACATGTGATTTTCAAATATTTTCTTCTCAGTCATTGATTATATTTTCATTTTTCTCAACAGTGTATTTGGAAGAGCAGAAATTTTTAATTTTGAGAAGGTGCCATTTATAATTTACCATTTAGGATTAAGATGTTTTCATTGGTATCATATCTAAGAAAGGTTTTGATACCCACAGTTACAAGGATTTGCTCTGTGTTTTCTTATAGAAGTTTATATGTTTGAATTTTATATTTAGGTATTAGATTTAGTTTGAGTTGACTTTTGCATGTGGTATTATATTTGGACCACAGTTTATTTTTGTGTATGTGGATATTCACTTGTCCCAGAACCATTTGTTGAGAAGTCTATCCTTACTCTGCTGAACTGCCTTTGTATCTTTGTCAAATATCAGTCATCCATATATATGTGGGTCTATTTCTGGATTCCTTATTCTGTTATCTTGATCTACTTTTCTATCTTAATGCCAATAGCATACGTCATGATTACCGTAGATTTATCATGAGTCTTGAAATCAGATAGTGCTTGTCCTCTAACTTTATTCTTTTTCAAAGGTGTTTTTCATAGTCTAGGTCCTTTGTATTTCTGTAAGATTTTAGCATCATATTGTCCATGTCTTTCTTAAAAATTCATAGAATATTTGTTGGGAGTGCACTGACATAGTATGTTCTCCACTTCTTTGGGCCTTCCTTAACTCTCAGCAATGTTTTATGGTGTTCAGTGTACAGAGGCCCCACATCTGCAAACACATAATTCATAAATATTTCATATTTTTAATGCTGCTGTCAATGGCATTGCAAGGGGGGACCGCCCCAAAACATGGAATTTGTTTAGAAAAAATTGTGTATTTATTCTTACATGTTTATATTTCAGTCACCTTCAAAGTACTCTCCGTTTGGTGCAGTACACCTATCAAGACCTTTTTACCACTGCTGAAAACAATCTTCACACTTAACAATTTTGCTGCCTTTTAGTGCTTCTGCTATTTTTGGTGTCACCTCTTCAACATTGGCAAAGCATTTCCCTTTGAGGAATTTTTTTCATCTGGGAGACAACAAAAAGTCACTCGGGTCAAAATCGGGTGAATAGGGAGGGTGGGGCACGAGGGGTGCTGTTTTTGGTCAAAAACTGCTGAACACTCAGGGTAGTATGGGTAGGTGCACTCATAAATCACCCATCATGGAATGGGCAAACACGTTGAAAGAATCTGAAAAAAAAAAAATTGACTGAAGCCAATTGTAGCCTCTTACAACAACTGGTATGCTGATGCTAATGGGTTCCTATAACACTTACCTAGCAGAGGAAACCTATATTACTAGGGGCCTGACCTCTGAAAGATAATTCCTGTTTTGGGGGGGTCTTTCTTAGTATTTCTTAAAGAGAATTCTTAATTGTTACCTTTTCATTGACCCATCAGCAACCAAATTTTTAACCAGAGCTATTGAGGAATCTTTTTGGATAAAAACACAGGCTACTCTAGGATGGAAAAAATATTTGATGCTTAACATGTGTGCACATGACAGTACTTTGAAACTAGTGATAAAAATGTCCTGGAGACAATTCTACAGGTCATCTCTAGGAAAATCAAGCACTAAAAGAGTATAGTTTAGTAGCCTTCAACTTTATGTGCACTGTATTTGAATCTGTTAAAATGTGAGGTTGTATTATTTTGCCCACAGTAAATACACCTCAAAAAATTCCTGGGGTCTTAGAAGGTGGAGGGGGAGAGAGCATGTGTGTATATGGGTATGTGTGTATGCCTTAATTTGTATATTGCTGAAACTACCAGGAGTGTGTATTGTGAGGTGTCTTTGAGGCTAATTGCTGTGCATTATGTCAGTTCTGTTCATTTCCTAGCATATATTGGTAACAAGATAAGGGAGTATTTGTCTTCTCCCACCTTTCCTTGGCCAGTGTGGTTACCATGGTGACTCTGCGACTACTGTGGGATCTGGTGCAGACTGAGGCTTCATTTAGGATTTTTGCCTGAGTCACTTATTGTTATGAAGTGTTGCTTTGATAATTCTGATATTCCTTCCAAAATTATGAGTTGACATTTGAGAATAGGGCAGAGTTTTTCTCTTCTTTCTATTTATTTATTAATGGATTTAGATCAGTGTGACTTGGAGATTTTCATTTCCCCAAAGGATTACCCTGTGCTACTATCGTTACAGAGTTTGATGCTCAAATTGTCCCAGAATTGGCAGTCAAAGGCCAACTGGCACCTCCCTAAAATTCTTTGAGCATGTACTTTGCTCTCTGAGCCTGATTCTCTTCCCATGTTTAGAAAGGAAGTAATGATGTCCACCTCAGAGCATAGCATTGAGGATTTCAAGAGAAAAAGCCTGAAAATCAAAACCTACAGCATGTGACATCTAGTAGGCCCTCAGAAAATGTAAGTTCCCCATTTCAACTTTCTCTCCTTCATTGTGTCAATGCCATGCCTCTGACATTAACATACCAGCATGACTACCAGGGAGAAGACTTGAAAATGTGCCAGGAGGCAGGGATAAGCCACATTTCCATGATGTGAGAGCTTCAGAGTCACTGCTGTGTGGGGAGGGGTTGTGGGATGGAGCTGGGGAAGAGGAAAAGCGACACTGCACAGCTTCCAGTTAACTGAGTGAAGATAGGAAAGACATCATCACCCATCCCATGTGTTTCATGTACTTTCTTATCCTCTTACTTGCCTCCCTATTCAGTGTGCTTTCTTAACCCCTTCCTCTTCCTCCTAGTGCAACATCAGGGAAGGGTGTGGATTCCTGCCCCCCAGATCCACACTTGGGAAGAACCAAGTGTGATGTGGAGTCTTCTAGACAGGTTACTGGAGCAAGAGTGAAGAGATCAGGAACCCATCATGGGGGCACTTTAGGTAAATCACTACCCTTCTACCAGGACTACTCTAGATTTTTAAGTGTGGTCCCACATGAGAAAGCACTCTGTGGTGTTAGGTAAAAGGGAAAGACTACTTTTGAGTAATTACATTTACAGAGACACTCCAGATGTCCCAGAGTTCTATATGGTGGGCATTTAATTAATGCTACACAAATGTTAGCTGTTTTCATCAGAATTTTTTCAAGTGTTGTCCATGGACCACTTCAAAATTGCCAGAGGCTGCTTGGTAAAACAACAGATATTTGGACCACCCTGGATCTGCTGAATCAAAATTAGGAAAGTAGTGCAGAAGGTGTCTACGTTTTGGGTAATTTTTCCAGTTGTTCCTAGTACTTATCTGTGTTTGAAAAGCACTATTGTGGATGTGCAGCGAGATGCATTAATATTTCAAAAATGTTGATGTCTAATTTCATGGTTAGTTGCTCTGGCTACTCAGCTTTAAATATTTGTGTCTTCTCCTGCGTGTCAAATAGGTAACAATTCTTTCCATTCAGTTATATTTACTGACTGATTTGTGTATGAGGTACCGATCTAGGTACCGGGGAAACAGCACAGAGAATAAGACAGGCAGGTCCCTGGAGGTATCCGTCTAGTTTGGGAAAACTGACAATAAGCAGGTAAACAAGCCACTGAGCAGGGTGATTTAATATTAGCATTTGTGCTTTGAAGAAAATTAACATGCAAATAGAGTATGAAATGACTGGAACATGGATTATTATATGTGGGGCTGTCAGTGAATCGCTTTCTCATCAAGTGGCATTTGAGCTGAGTCCTGAACAAGTAGGAGCCAGGTATGGACAGAGTTTTTGTCAACATCCTTGAAATGTACATGGGCACCAGTTGATCCAGGAGCAGGGGAAAAGCTAGAGGGGCTGAAGCCTGGTGGACAACGTGCAGACAAGTGGGAAATGAGATCGAAATGGAAGACAGGAGCCACACGTCTGGGTCATGTAAGGACTTCAAGTTTTATTCTGAGTGTGGAGTGTAAGAGTATGGGAGTGGCATGACCTGATTCATGTTGTCAGAAGGCAGCTTGGCTGTTGTGTGGAGAATGGGCTGGAGAGGGACAGGCTAGGGAGTGGGCATAACCATTAGGATGATATTGCAGAAGTCCAGGGAAGGAACGCTGTTGAATGGCACTAGGGCTGCATCTGTGTACAGAGGAGGGGTGGACCTGGACAGGGTATGTTTGGAGGTCAGACAGGCGGGATCTGCAAAAGCTGTGTGCATGGGGTGTGTGAGGATAAGGAGGAGTCAAAAAGGACCCTTCGGCTTTTGTACAGCCATGTGGAGAAATGATAGAACTGTTTTCTGAGATCAGCCAATCCAAGAACTTTTGAAATGTTCTCTGGCTAATTAGTTAGATCATCCAGTGGTGGTTGTGGTGAAAATTGGAGATTTTTTTTAAAAAAGCAGGTTGTTGGATAGGATGCAGTTGTTAGGCTAATCAGCTTTATGAAAGACAGATTCAAACTATAAAATAATGATGCAAAAATATCAACTTGTAAGTATTTAGAAAACCACTCACATTTATCAGTCTCTTACTGTGTCTTCTAGCACTGTTCCAAGGGTTTTCATCCATTATTTCAAGGAACTGTAGGAAAGATTAAACTTTTTCTTTGAAGGTTTGACCACAGAAGCATTCTGCTGAATCTGACAATAGACAGATTAATGGGGGGGCGGGGGCGGGCTACATTGCATATGGACATGGGAGTCGCACAAATATGAGACACACAAAAGGGCCAACTTGTTGAGGCTTAAATACCCTCTTCATCAGGAAGAGGCAAATTGGGAGTGTAGGCAATTTTGAGGGGTAGCGAATGATTTTTAGGGAAATGAATGAGCACAAGGAATAGATAATGGCCTGGGATAGAGTTCCTCTGAGCTCTGGGGGAAGTGTCCGGGAAGGTGAGGGGCACAATGTGACTGTGAACAAAGGTTATCTTCTTATGCAGATAAAGTCCCCCAGACAATTTCTCAGAGCTGCCCTCAGAAGAATAATGAAAATGTTTTCCTCAGTCAGATAAAGAAATTCCAGAGGGAGCGCCTCCCTGTACTTGGAGGAGGGTGACAAGTGAAGATTAGAAAGTCCTTGGTTTTGAGGCATTGTGTCTAAGATTCTCTGATTTCTTTCTTTCCTTCTCCCTATTGCTATCTTTTTTTCTTTTTAAGAAGAAGTTTTAGGGGAAAATCATCCTTTTTTAAAATTTTAGAGTTGTGGGGTACATGTGAGGATTTGCTGCACATAAGTAAATTGAGTGAAGGTGAGGTTTGGGCTTCTAGCAAACCCTTTCTCCCTCAGTAGTGGACCTGGTACCCAGTGTGTGGTCGTGTGCCCCTTCTCCTTCCTCCCTCTCTCCTTCCATCCTTTAGCATTGCCCAGCATTTGCTATTCCCACGTTTGTGCTTGTATGTCCAATGTTTAGGGCCCGCACATGAGTGAGAACCTGTGGTATTCAGTTTTTTGTTGCTGTGATAGTTCACTTATAATGATGGTTTCTAGCATTATCCATGTTGCTGCAAATAACTGTTGTTCTCTTTCCTTCCTTCCTTCCTTCCTTCCTTCCTTCCTTCCTTCCTTCCTTCCTTCCTTCCTTCCTCCCTTCCTCTCTTCCCTCCTACCCTCCCTTCCCTCCCTCCCTCTCTTATTTCTCTCTCTCTTCTGAGCCAGGATTTCCAGCTGTCACCCAAGATGGAGTGCAGTAGCATGATCATGGCTCACTGCAGCCTCAAACTCCAGGGCTCAAGCAATCATCTCTCCCGCCTCAGCCTCCTGAGTAGCTAGAACTACAAGCATGCACCACCATGCCTGGATAATTCTAATTGCTTTTAGTTCAAACTGCTCAGCATGCCAAAGAACTATGCTTTGAGGTATCATTCTCTGAGAACCAACCTAATTCTCAAAGCAACAACCCATGAAGTAGGAATGATCATTTTCCCCATTTTACAGAAAAGGAAACTGAGGTACAGAGAGATTTTTTTTTTTACTTCCCCAAGGTCATAGAGAACCAGCTATCCCAATGTCTCTGCAACAGAATTCTTAAAATAATGGGATCCCTGGCCGTTCATTCTTGTAAAAACCAGCACACAGAACAATATTTGTTTCAAAAAAATTTGTCTTCCATAGTAAGTACTGTATAATCCTAGTTTTATAGCTGAGATATTTGAGTCACTGTAAGGTAAAGTAAAAGTATTCAAAATCACACAGTTTATAAGAAGGAGGGCTTGTCCCTAAAATTTCTCCAGGACACATACTCCTAAGCAGTACACTCAGGAAGGAAAAAAAGATGTATTAAATCATGTAAGCACAGGATGGTTGATGGCAAGCAGTGCCAGGTGTCTTTAGATAGAAACTACCCCTGTAGCCTTTGTGCCATGTACCAGATGGTATTTATTTAATAAGAACAAAAAGATAATGGCAAAAACCAAAGGGTGATCATTATTTTAAAAAGTAATAGTCATCACAGTTAATTTGCATTAGACAACTTGGTTGTTATGATAATTCCTTGGATTTCCAAAGTGGATTCCTTTCCTTTTTAGAGACTCAGAGTGCTTTTCCTGATGGAAATCATATTGTCCTGTGCATTAGGTCTTCATGGTTGAGAAGCAGGGCTGGTGTGACTCCCATTGATGGGTGAGGCAGATGAAATGTGGTGACTTACTCAAGGTCACCCTAGATTTTGTGGGTTAGGCCTGGCACTGTGGCCCAGGTGTGTCTCCTGTCTCACTTCCAGTTATCTCTCTTTCATATGCAGCATTGGCCTTGCTTCTGTGTATAGTGAATCACTTTTCACAGGCTCAGGTGACACATACTTCTCTGCAGGTAATATAAGAGAACACTTAGTCCCTTCAAATAAAATGAAGTGGAGTGTTGATTTCCCTCTCCTTCCCAAAACTCTATCAGGAAGTTAGAAGAAAAATTCCTAGAATCATACAGCATGCACTATTGAGTATCTGACTCTTTTCAATCAACATAATGTATGTGTGATTTACATTTTCATATCTATAGTTGTAGATTCTCATTAGTGTGTAGTATTACACTGTGTGACTCTTTCACAACATATGTATCCATTGTGGAGATTTGGGTATTCTCCCGTTTTTCAATTACCATGAGTAATAGTGCTATGAGCATTCTTGTTTGTATCTTTTGGATGAACATTTATTTTCATTTTTCTTGGGGATGTACCAAAAAGTGAAATTTGTAAGTCATGGGGTATGTGTACGTTGGGCTCAGTGGATATTGCCAAGCAGATTTGCAAGGTGGTTGTTCCGATCTGTATTCTCACCAGCAGTGTTGAGAGTTCCACTGGTCCATATTCTTACCAGCATTTGGAATTTTCTGTCTTTTCATCTTTTTCATTTTTGTTGTTCTGGTGAGCTTGTGGTAGTATCTTCTTAAGGTTTTAGCTTTAATTTTTCCAATTTTAATTTATCTTTAACTCTCTCTGAAGTAGTAAGTCTCTAAATCTAAAAAAGGTCTGTCCTCTTTTTTTTTTTTAACTTTCCTACTTACTTGCTTAAGAAGGTGGATTTTTTTTTTGTCCTGTGGAGTTTGCATTCTGGACTTTGCTGGTTGTATCTTTATTGTGTTATTCATCGTTTTCCTCTGGCCCCTTTTATTTCCTTTAAATTGGTAATTCGATTTAGAGACTTCTTCAGATTCACATTTTTTGGCAAGCGTCCTCAGGTGTGGTTTAATTTTATACCATTACATAAGGAGGCTCACAATGTCTGGTTGTCTCTTCTGTGTTTATTGCAGTCTCTGATTATCATTAAACAGATCTGTGTTTCATTAAAGGATGCAAAATTGTGATGTTCTGATTTTTTTTTTTTTGCATTCGTCAGCTGCAATTCTGTAAAAATCACTACTCCTCATCAATCATTAGGTTACACTGAGATATGATATGCACAGGAGGGGTAGGATAAGTGATTCTTTGCAGTATTTGGGCTTTTCAAAACAATGAGCTGTTTTCCTAGGAGCGTCCAAAGGTGAGCAGTGGGCTTGTTCTGTTGTGTCTCCTTTTTGGTTGGAATATTACTATGGACTCATAGGAACTTATATATTTAATGTGTTTTAATCCACTGTAGTCATTGGTCTTTTTGAAATGCTATCTTTGACCAGTGGGAACCCCTTCACCTTGGCTTTTGAATCTTGTTGACATGTCCTTTGGTGTGATAGTTTGGTCCATATTTACCTGGTACAATCTCAACCCTAGACCTGGAATCAGCCATTTCTCAAGCAAGGCTGGTTCCTTTTAATGGGAAATACTCTTAGAAGACAAAATCTGGGTATTAGGTTGTTCCTTGATACTCAGTTGGTCACAGTTTCTTGTTGTGTGTGTGTGTGTGTGTGTGTGTGTGTGTTTTGTGCATGAAATCGGTAACCAAGTATTACATTTTTAAGATAATATACATCATCTGCTTCTATCCTGGGCTATTCTGTCCCACTGTAGACATTTGTATCATTTTTGTTATTATCCTCTAAGTTAAAAAATATAAGGAAATATGTATATCATTTATTATATTACTTCTCAAATAAACATTTCTGCATAAATGAAAACGTTCTGTATCTGAACTGTGCAACATAGTAGCCAGTAGCTGCCTATGGTTGTTGAACATATGAAATGTAATGAGTGCGACTGAGAAACTGAGTTTATAATCTAATTTAAATTGCTACATGTGAGTAGTAACTACTGTATTGGAAGCAGCTGCTCTACACATTTTTTGCTTCTTGTTTATTTTTTTTTTTTTGAGTTGGAGTCTCACTGTGTTGCCCAGACTGGAGTGCAGTGGCCGCTCCCGGTCACCGCAGCCTTGACCTGCTGGGCTCCGGCGATCCTTCCGCCTCAGCCTTCCAAGTAGCTGGAACCACAGGCGCACACTACCACGCCCAGCTAATTTTTGATTTATTTTAGAGATGAGGTCTCGCCAGTTTGCCCAGGCGGGTCTCGAACCCACGGGCTCAGGGCAATTCACTCACCTCAGCCTCCCAAAGGCGCGGGATTGCAGGCTGAGCCACCGAGCCCAGCTGCTTTTTGTTTTATAATGCATCCTGGAGATCATCCCGCAGCAGAGAGGGGGCGCCCTCCTGGTTTTTTATACCTGCATAATACATACACTAGGAGGTGGCTGTACCATTACTCAATCAGCCTCCTCCTGGACATCTGTCATGTTACTAATCTTCTGTTGCCAGGAATCTCTTTGTTGTGGTTTACCATAAATGGCCTTGAACACGTGCCTTTTGCCTTTTTGCACTATTCCTTTGAGATAGACGCTTTTAAGATTGCTAGATCCAAGAGTAAATACCTACGTAATTTTATAGGCGGCATCACATCCCCTCCACAGTGGTGGTACCATCTGATGCTACCTCCAGCAACGCATGCCAGTGCTCGATTTCCTCACAGACTAAGGTAAACGCTGAGCGGAAGTGAACATCAAGTGGGAAATTTGTGAAAGTCATTCCACAAAATCAGGAGAATTAGATGTTTAGACAAGAGTTCTAATCCTGCGATTGTCTTTGAGAATTCAGTCTCTATTTTTGCCAATCTTTTGTGGATGAGTCCATACCCCCAACTGGGAGAGGAGGTGTTCCATGAAAGCAAAAACTCCATGTCACCTAGAAGACTAAGGGGGGGGGGCGTTTCTCCAAGGATAGAAGACTAAATGGGGCGGGACTTGTCTCCTAGGGAATAGATAAGCACAAAACCAGTTCAGAACCCACCACTCTGGCCTAGCGAAGGACTATAAGAAAAGTACATTGCAGTCCCTTGCCCATGAGAAGAACCAAGACAAACCACATGAAAGTCACCTCATCCTTCACTATCTATTTGTGGGTGAAGTCTTGTTGGGAGAAGGCAACCCGTCAGCCCTGGGCACCTCCGTTTCTTAAGGTCCCTGCTGTGCCACATCATTTCCTGCTTAGACACCAAGTTTCCAGGACTCAAGGTGAAAGCGGGACTAAAGCTGCTTAGGAGGGAGTCCATTTGAGGTCACACAGCATGGGGTGGCAACCGACATCCAAGTTGCTCCTTGTGAATATTTCCAGTTCTGAAGATCTAAAAGTCGAGGGGCAAAGTGTGGGATGCACGTATAGCATCGGGGATGGACAGCACCTGGCACACAGTGGATACCTAATGTATGCTTAATGCATTAATTGTATGTGGATATAAGAGTGAGCAGAAAACTAACTTGGATGGATTTGGAGTCGACCATACTCAGTGATCTCTCACAGAAACACAGAACTGAATGCCACGTGTTCTCACTCATAAGCGGGTCCTGAACATTTATCACAATACTGCAAGAGAGGGATCCGCAGTAGCGGACGCCGCCAGGGTGGAAAGCACATAACATCACTGAGGGTACCTGATCCTAAACCAGGGGAAGTGAGGGCAGTCGGAGGCCCAAACTTCACCTGCACGTAGACTGCTTATGTACCTAGTCCTGACTTGTACCCCGCATCTTTACAATAAAAGAAAGAAAAACATTAAATTTTTTAAAAAGAGTGAGCAGAAAACTAAACTACATAATATTCTTTCAGCCATTCTATACATGTATACATTGTTCAAAGAAAGTTGGCATCACACTGTACTTACTTGCTGTGAGGAAAAATTTGGTTTTTGTTTATAAAAATTATGCCTTGACCTTGCAGAGGAAAAAGAGCCTGTACGAAATGGGGCACAATGCCACCTGGGTCTTAGAGTCAGAATTGCAGGTGTGAAAGTCTAAACCAGGGAGCTTAACAAAAGGCAGGGGATTGGAGGGTGGAAGAGAACGAGGAAAGTGCATGGATTCCACTGTGTAGGCCAGAGCTTCTGGAATTTTCTACACACCGGTAGTGATCCTGCTATATTCAGGCCCATCCTGGGATCTTCAAGCCCTGGGTCTGGAAAGTCCAGCCCCATAGGAACCGAATAGAAAGCTGCAGGAGTTGGTGTGTGAATAATTGTTGTGAAAAAGATTGAGATATAGAAACATGTAGACACCCACACCGACACATAGACACACTGCCAACTAACGTGTTTAGGTCGGCTTCTTTTACATATAAAGCAATATTCTGTTTTATGAATATTTCCAAAGTGACGAATATATGAGTATCATATTTGCAATCAGCTCACAACTATTTTATGTTTTCAACATTTTGTACAATAAAGTGTACACCTTTAAAACACGGGAGAGTAGCACATTTACAAAATAACAGAGTCCTCTATCTCCCCCAAATGTGCACACGATGATTTATTTAAACAAAACTTTTTTTTTTGAGTTGGTGTCTCACTCAGTCGCCTCGGCTGGAGTGCAGTGGCACGCTCCCGGCCACCGCAGCCTCGACCTGCTGGGCTTCGGAGATCCTCCCACCTCAGCCTTCCGAGTAGCCAGAACTACAGGCGCGTGCTACTATGCCCGGCTAATTTTTGATTTATTGTAGAGACGAGGTCTCGCCAAGTTGCCTGTGCTGGTCTCAAACTCGCGGGCTCAGCAATCCACTCGCTCGGCCTCCCAAAGTGCTGGGATTACAGAGCCCGGCCAA
>NW_007251106.1:0-15892 GCF_000164805.1 Carlito syrichta | reverse complement strand
CGTGTTCTCACTCATAAGCGGGTCCTGAACATTTATCACAATACTGCAAGAGAGGGATCTGCAGTAGCGGACGCCGCCAGGGTGGAAAGCACATAACATCACTGAGGGTACCTGATCCTAAACCAGGGGAAGTGAGGGCAGTCGGAGGCCCAAACTTCACCTGCACGTAGACTGCTTATGTACCTAGTCCTGACTTGTACCCCGCATCTTTACAATAAAAGAAAGAAAAACATTAAATTTTTTAAAAAGAGTGAGCAGAAAACTAAACTACATAATATTCTTTCAGCCATTCTATACATGTATACATTGTTCAAAGAAAGTTGGCATCACACTGTACTTACTTGCTGTGAGGAAAAATTTGGTTTTTGTTTATAAAAATTATGCCTTGACCTTGCAGAGGAAAAAGAGCCTGTACGAAATGGGGCACAATGCCACCTGGGTCTTAGAGTCAGAATTGCAGGTGTGAAAGTCTAAACCAGGGAGCTTAACAAAAGGCAGGGGATTGGAGGGTGGAAGAGAACGAGGAAGGTGCATGGATTCCACTGTGTAGGCCAGAGCTTCAGGAATTTTCTACACACCGGTAGTGATCCTGCTATATTCAGGCCCATCCTGGGATCTTCAAGCCCTGGGTCTGGAAAGTCCAGCCCCATAGGAACCGAATAGAAAGCTGCAGGAGTTGGTGTGTGAATAATTGTTGTGAAAAAGATTGAGATATAGAAACATGTAGACACCCACACTGACACATAGACACACTGCCAACTAACGTGTTTAGGTCGGCTTCTTTTACATATAAAGCAATATTCTGTTTTATGAATATTTCCAAAGTGACGAATATATGAGTATCATATTTGCAATCAGCTCACAACTATTTTATGTTTGCAACATTTTGTACAATAAAGTGTACACCTTTATTTTGTAAAGTGTAGCACATTTACAAAATAACAGAATCTTCTATGTATTATATTTTCAAGAGAATATATACCATCGGCTTCCTTTGGGGCTACTCTTCACATTTTATATGATCATTTTTATCAGCTTTTGCTTTAACTTTTCAATTTTTAAAAATATAGTCAAATATCATATGTATATGAGTTTTCTCTCCCATTTATGGGTAAACAAATGGACACCAGCACTGTCCAATAAAATTTTCTGAAGAAACGAGAATGCTCTGTATCTGCACTGTCCAACATGGTAGCTGGTGGCTGTTGAGCTTGTGCGATGTGATGAATGCTAATGAGGAACTGAGTTTACAATTTAATTTATATTTGCAATATTAAATTAAAATTTCCACATGTGACTACTGGCTACAGCATTGGGAGACCCAGCTGTACACATTTTTCTGAAACTTTTTTCACTTAATGTATCCTGGAGATCACTCAGCAGTATAGAACAGGAGTCTTTCTTGCTTTTTATACCTGTATAACACTCTAGGAGGTAGTTGCACCTTCCATTACTCAATTAACCTCCTGTTGGACACCTGTTCCATTTCTACTCTTCTGCTGTTAAGAATTGTCCTGCCAGGAAGGGCACTGTGCTTATGCCTTTTGTCTTTTTGCATTGTTTCTTTGGGATAAATTTTAGAAGAGGGACTGTTAGTTCCACGAATAAATACCAATGTAATTTTACAGATAGCATCACCTCACCTCCACAGGGGTTGTACTATTCGATATTGCCTTTAACAATGCATGAGAATGCCTATTTCCTCACAGGCTCTCTAGGAGGAATGCTAAGGGGAAGTGATCACCATTTGAGAAATCTGTGCAAACCATTTCACTGAACAGGGAAAATTAGGTGTTCACACTGGGGTCCTAGTCCTTACCTGTCTTTAAGAATTTGGTCTCTACTCTTTTCCATCTCTGGGGGATCCAAATCCATGCCCCTTAACTGGAAGAAAAGGTCTTACATGAAACGAAAAGTCTATGTCACTTCAGAAGACTGAGGAGGAGGTGCCTCTCTCCTTAGGGAAAAGACAGGCACAAATCCAGTTTAGAAATCCACCATTCTGACCTATGAAAAAGGAATGAAATAGGAAAACCTGTAGTTTTCCATCCATGAGAAGAACCAAGACTGAAACCACACAAGGGTGACCTGGTCCTTCACTCCTTACCTGTGAGGTCCTGTCAGGAGAGGGTAGCCCATTAGCCCTAGGTGTCTCATTTTCTCAAGGTTCAACCTCTCTCCCCATTCAGCCCATCATTTCCTGCTTAGATGCCAAGTTTCCAGGTCTCAAGGTGAAAGTTGGACTAAACCTGCTTAGAATGGAGCCCATTTGAGGTCACACAGCATGGCGTGGCCACCAACATCCATGTTGCTCCTTGTGGATATTTCCAGTTCTGAAGGTCTAGAGATTGAGAGGCAAGGTGTGGGATACACATACAGAATTCAACTAACAGTACCTGGCACACAGTTGACACCCAATATATAGTTAGTAAAATTAATTATGTGTGGATATAGGAGTGAGCAGGAAACAAAAGTATGTCTATTTCCTTTTAGTCTTTGTATATACTTATGAGACTTTCAAAAAGTATTGGGGTTACACTGTACTTAATGCTTGCAATCCGCTTTGAGGAAAACATTTTGTTTCTGTTTATAAAAATTATGCCTTTTCAGGTCAGACGCAGTGTCTCACAACTGTAATCCCAGCACTTTGGGAGGAAGAGGTGGGAGCATTGCTTGGGTCTAGAAGTAGTTCAACACAACCTGGGCAACATAGAGAGATCTCATCTCTACAAAAAAATCGAAAATTAACCGAGCATGGTGGTTGTGCCTCTCGTTTCAGCTGCTTGGGAGGCTGAGGCAGAAGGGTCACCTGAGCCCAGGAGGTTGAGGCTGCGATAAGTCATGATCATGCCACTGCACTCCATCCTAGGCGACAGAGAGAGACTCTGACTTAAAGAAAAAAAAAAAGCCTTTTCATTGAAAGAAAAATAACCTGTAGAAAATGAAGAACACTGCCACCTGGTACTCTGAGTCAGAATTGCAAAATTGCAGGAAGGGCAGGGGATTTGGGGAGAATGAGAAAGGTGAATGGATTCCAGTACATAACTGTCCGGAATTTTCTTCATACTGGTGACAATCCTGCTATACTCATGCCCACCCTGGGATTTTCTTTTTTTTTTTGAGTTGGAGTCTCACTCTGTCACCCAGACTGGAGTGCAGTGGCCACTCCCGGCCACCGCAGCCTCGACCTGCTGGGCTCCAGCGATCCTTCTGCCTCAGCCTTCCAAGTAGCTGGAACTACAAGCGCGCGCTACCACGCCCGGCTAATTTTTTTTTTATTATTATTGTAGAGATTAGGTCTCGTCATTAGGCCAGGCGGGTCTCGAACCCACGGGCTCAGGCAATTCACTCACCTTGGACTCCTAAAGCGCGGGATTACAGGCTGAGCCACCGAGCCCAGCAACCCTGGGATTTTCAAGCTCTAGGACTAGAAACAAGTCTAGCTCCATGTGAACTGAAAAGTAAGCTCCACAACTTGGTATATGAATAATTGTTGCAAAGAAGATTGAGACAGAAACGTAGACACCCACACACACAGAAACATTGTCAAATAAATTGCTTTTAACTATTTATTTTACACATAAAACAGTATACTGTGAACATGTTTCCAAACCAATAAATATATGAGCATCATATTTATAATCAGTCCAAAATTATTGTTTTCAACATTTTATACAATGAAGTTTCCATATTTAAAATACTATATAAATGAAAATTTATAAAGTAAAAGAATCCTTTACCTCTCCCAACATGCATACAATGAATTATTAAATGAATATTTTTAACAGTACATGATCATGATCCTTAACTAATTGGTATATTTCTACACTATCATTTTGTGACTTGCTTTACTGATTTTTCTTGAACGTGATCCTTAACTAATTGGTATATTTCTACACTATCATTTTGTGACTTGCTTTACTGATTTTTCTGGTATACGAAACTTTACACTTTATCTTAATAACTCTGTCACATTACCAATTAATTCTTTTAACCGTGAGATGTATCAAACATAATTGAGATGTCATCAGGAATTAATTATTCTGCCTTTTTTCTGTCCCACCTTCTCCCTTTTGAAAATACAAAGATAGCCCAGTTAATTTACTGGTATCTCTTTTCTTATTGGTACTTTTTTCTTTATATGTAATACACTAACATATTTAATCACATACATCTATCTCTAAACTATATGTATAACATATAAATATATATACACATATATGTTATGTACTTAAATACTTTGGGGTAATTGAACCTTATTCCATGTGATATTTTATGACTTGCCTAATAAACTTATTCTCTTTATTCTTTCTTACTTGTTTTGGTGTGCTTCTATGTTTATTTTGTATTGCTTTTCATATGCACTGTCTCTTGATATTGGCCCATCTCTATTGTTTAAGAATATTTTATATATCAAGGATATCAATCCTATAACTAAATATAGGTTAGAAATAGTATTTCCCAGATTTTCAAATCCTTTGTTCTGTACTTGAACTATACAGATAAGACTTAGTACTTTATAATTTTTAGCATTTAAAAAGTACTTTAGCACATTGTTTTCAAGAAAACAACAGAATATAATGCCTTGAGTTTTATCAAATGTCAGCTTTCAGGACAGAGGTGGGAAAAGTTTAATCTTTTGAGTAATTCTAAGTTTTAGGTCTCGGAGCAGAAGCCTATAAGGTTTTTTGCTTAGGTCAAGTAACCTAAATTTTAATCTCTGTTCCCTGGGTCAAACAATGGGGGCAATTATTGATCTTGGATGGAATTGTTAGAAATTTAGATGAAATATAAAATCCCCTCATATAGTAGTTGTGTACATGTTAACAGCCCACCATTCAGGTTCTCTTTCCAAAGGGCCGAAGTTTGTGCTGCTTCCTGGGTTCAGTTCAACATCTCAAGAATCAGCTCGTCCATGTGGGGCTCACACTGTGGCCTCTTGACCCATGAGGCAGGATTGCAACCCCACCATCATCTTTATCAACAAATGGAAGCATAACACAGCCCAGGTTCCATATCAGGGGAGTTTCCCACTATCTGTCCTTAAGCTCTAGAAAGTGTCATTAAATAGGAAGCTGCTGGTTGGCCTGTGCAGAGGGCAAGGGGTACATGTTTGGTCCTGAATAATTTACCTGCCTTCTGTGAGCCTGAGCTTGGCCACCTGTAAAATGGGACTAAGGGTGCCTTCTTCACAAACTTTTTTTTTTTTTTTTTTTTGAGTTGGAGTCTCACTCTGTCGCCCAGACTGGAGTGCAGTGGCCGCTCCCGGCCACCGCAGCCTCGACCTGCTGGGCTCCAGTGATCCTTCCGCCTCAGCCTTCCAAGTAGCCGGAATTACAGGCATGCGCTACCACGCCCGGCTGATTTTTCACAAACTTATAAGGAGAAAAGGAGAAAAGCTAAAAGAATGTCCAGCACATAGTAGGGCTTTGATATATATGTTACTGTCAGCCCCCTCTGTCTAATTTGTCCTGTAAAATAGAAGATGAAACAGCATCTGGAAATGTGGCAGTAAGAAGCTTGATCCCAGATAATCATTTTCTTTTTTCCATGTGCTTTTCTGTCTCTTTATTTTTCATCTTGTTTGATATGGGAGAAGCAATTTCTTAATGAGCTTCAAGACAAAATAGTACAGAAGAACAAATAGTAATAAGTTGGGTGGATGAGCAAGGGAGTCATCACACCTGTATCCCAGTTACTAGACCGCTTAACTGAGCACAGAACCTTGGGTAAGTCCCTTTCCTTTGTTGGCCTTTGGTCTTATATAGAAACACCAGTTAGGGGCATGGGCTTTGGGGTTAAAAGGACTGGGATTTGGCCCTGAGAAACTTTACTTGGTCACATGAATATGTTAGTGTTGTTTATTATTATTGATTACTATTATTAGTAGCAGCAGCAGCAGTAGTAGTAGTATTCCTACTACCCATCCAGAGGGGAAATGACAGGAATGGAGAATACGCTGCAAGGTATTATAATGTTTCATGAACCTATGATTTTATAACTGTTGGATAGAGTGGTTGACATGCAGGCTGAAGCATGTCTATAGAAGGCTCATGAGAGGACCCAGATATATAACATTATTTAATATGCTACAGGTATGCTATTTCCAATCAGATACATTTTTTAAGAAATAGGGCTGGGTCCACTGGTAAAGGATTCATTAAGAAGCAAAATTAGCCCCACACCTCTTAGGGTGGCTACTACCAAAAAGATGAAAGATACGTGTTGGTGAGGATGTGGAGAAAAGGGAACCCTTCACACACACACACACACACACACACACACACACACACACACACACACACACACACACACACAATGGAATACTGTTCAGTCTTTAAAAAGAAGGAAATCCTGTCATTGGCAGCAACATAGATGAACCTGGAGGACGTTATGTTAAGTGAAATAAACCAGGCACAGAAAGACAGATACCATACAATTTCACTTATATGTGGAATCTAAAAAAGTTGAACTTTTAAAAGCAGAGAGTACGTTAGACAAGGGGAGAGTGGGAAGATGTTGATCAAAGAATACAAAATTTCAGTCAGGAGAAGTAAGTTCAAAAGATCTACTGCCGGGCTCGGTGGCTCAGCCTGTAATCCCGTGCCTTTGGGAGGCTGAGGTGAGTGGATTGCCTGAGCCCGCGGGTTCGAGACCTGCCTGGGCAGACGAGACCTCATCTCTACAATAAATCAAAAAATCAGCCGGGCGTGGTAGCACGTGCCTGTAATTCTGGCTACTTGGAAGGCTGAGGTGGAAGGATCGCCAGAGCCCAGCAGGTCGAGATTGCAGTGCTGCACTCCAGTCTGGGCGACAGAGCGAGACTCCAACTCAAAATAAAAAAAAAAAAAAAGATCTACTTACAGTATGTTGACTTTGATAACAATGTATATTTGAAAACTGCTAAGAGATAGATTTTGTGTTCTCATTACAAGTAAATGGTATGTGAGGTAATGCATATATTAATTAGCTTGAATACATATTTCAAAGCATCATGTTGTATGCAGAAAACATATACAATTTTGTCAATTAAAAAATAAAATGTAAAAAGTAAAATTAGATCATCTCCTATACCTTGTCATTTATTTTTTATTTATTTATTTATTTGAGTTGGAGTTTCACTCTGTCGCCCAGACTGGAGTGCAGTGGCCGCTCCCGGCCACCGCAGCCTCGACCTGCTGGGCTCCGGTGATCCTTCCGCCTCAGCCTTCCAAGTAGCTGGAATTACAGGCATGCGCTACCACGCCCAGCTGACTTTTTGATTTTATTGTAGAGATGAGGTCTCGCTGCCCAGGTGGGTCTCGAACCCACGGGCTCAGGTAATCCACTCACTTCAGCCTCCCAAAAGCGTGGGATTACAGGCTGAGCCACCGAGCCCAGCTTACCTTGTCATTTAATAAGAATGCTTCATCCACATGTTAGTACTTAGGATAAAAGATCAGATAAAAGCAAAAACAAAAATGACAAAAACCAAGAATACTAAACTGTACATGTGGTAAACAGTGTTTCTATAAAGTGAATATGTAATGCATATGCATTAAATTTGCATACACACATGCACAGAAAAATAGAATGAAATAACATAGTATGAATCTAGTAATTATAAAATTGCTAAGTATTGATGTTTTTAACCTCTGCCCTTGGCTCAATATAAGCATTTGTACAGTTAAGTATGGATAACATTTCTGATAAAAACGTAGAAAGTATTTCAGAAACAAAACAGAGAGCTATAAATTAGTCCTGGGTAAGAAAATAACCTTACTCCTCCCCTAGAGATGATCCCTGTCCAGACTGAGATGGTTAGGGTTAGGCTCATAAATAGCTGTAGCCTTTTCCTTGATATGAGAGCTTCTTAAACAAAATCTAGTACTGTCTGGCATGTTTTCACTTCACACACACGCACACGTGCACACACACACACGCACACAATGTCTTTAACCTTCAGTTTGCTGATGTATTTCTCATTATGCATGTATGTATGTCTATCCTGATCCTTACGTTCGAGGAAGCATTGTCAGGACTTCAAGGATGAATCTTCTTCAGGATCCCAGCATAGTGTTTGGCACATCATCCCCAACAACAATTTTGCTTTCTTCTCCTCCCACCTACTCCGATCTTTAACAGGGATGTTGTTTCTTAACTTCAATGACATCTCCATATTACAGTGAGTATTGGGGAATGTAAGAACACTCATCTATGTTACATAGGAAATTCAGTGCCACCTCTGTGTTGTGCAGTGCAGTGGAGTTGACCCTCCTCCATTGTATAATTGTGCTTTTCCTGTACTCTGTTGGGCCCCTGTATGTTCATATCAGGTGCACATGACCTGGGGCTCTGGGATCTTCTTGGAGCTCCAGAAAGAGGAGACTCACTGTGGGTCAGCAGGAAAGAACTCTGGAGCAAGAGTTGGTAGCCCTTTCCAGGTCCAGGTACCTGAGCCATCCAGGATAAGTTCCTTTTCCTGCCTTGGCCTGCACTGTTACACAGGTATTCATTGAATATCCATCACTCGTCACACCTCTGTGACCCAGTAATCATTGGACAAGGTCCAGGTCTTTGTGAAAGTGATGGTGACCTCTGAAGAACCACCTTACTATCTAAGAGGAGGAAGGCCTCACTGGAGTCACCAGAGACTGACCCCTCCAGGAGGAGCTGGGCCTGGAACAGTGGGCAGGATTTATTGGGGCTGGATGGGAAGGAGGGGACAGGGCATCCAGCCCGACTGGAGTGAAGAGTGGGGGCCTCCTAGGAGAGCAGGCAGGGCTCTGAGATAACTGACTGGATACTCCAGGGCTCTAAGACTACCCAGGTTTCGGACCAGTTGGAGGAGGACATATTTGCTTCAAGGGGAGGCTGCATGTCACCTTTACACCCTGAAATTGCACAAATATGGTGAGAAGGGAAGTGCCCTGCAGGCCTTTTACTGGTCCATGGGGGCAGGGAGGAAACAGGAGCACTGACAGCAGTGAAGTGATGCCAGTGCCCTAAACCTTCTTTAAAGTGGGAGGCAGACGTCGGGGGGAAGGAATTACCACTAACTGAACTCCCGGGCTGTCTGGAAACCATACACCCACTTTGGTTTCTCTGACCTCAGGTCCCACAGTCTCCCATGTGACAGTGGGTTTCTGTCTTCCTCCTGGAGTCACCTTCTTAATCAGAACATTCTCTCTGTGGGGTAGCACTCTCTCCATGCTTCCATTTGTTTGTTCTCTGCATCCGCCCAGGGATTGTTCAGGAGGCCTTTCTCCTCCTTGGTTTCCTCAGCTCCTTTCATCATCTCAGTGAGTTGGATCACAGCTCAGCACTACCCTGACAAGGTTAGGTACAATTTAACACTCGCCTTCACATCTTTTACACATGGCACTTTTGCACTGATTTCTGCAGAGTTGGACGTATAATCCTACCCCCCAGTAGAGCTGCACTTGTTGACTAAACACTCCCTCAAGAATGGGCAGATCTGTGCTGTTGTAGACACATGGGCTCACCACACTTTACTCAAATGTGTACCTTCCTGTTGTCCACATTACATGACCTTGTCAACTGTGTTCTGTAGAATCTCTACACAGAATTCTTCCTGGATGAGATGGTTTCTTTCTGGATTTCAGCCATGTTATCTGTACATGTTTCTTCACACACAATTGGCCCTATCACTTTGTGCCTCTTTTGCATATTTTCAGTGATTTACCAAGTGGGCTCACGATCCCCCTTGTATCCCTTACATTTGTCTCTAAATTCACCTAACTGCCCACTTACTGAAGGTAGATAGTAATGAAGATGCTGAGATGATTCCTAGGCTGTCCCAAGTCCTTTGAAATCTAAAAAATTTGAGCTCACAGAAGTAGAGAGTAGAATGGTGGTTAGCAAGGTCTAGGGGTGGGGGGAGGATAGAGATGAGGAAAGGGGAGATGTTGGTCAAAGGCTGCAAAGTATCAATTAGACAAGAATACGTTCTAGTGATCTATTGTACAACATGATGACTATACTTAATAATGATGTATATTTCAAAATTGCTAAAAGAGTGCATTTTAAGTGTTTTAATCACAAAAAAACAATGTGTATGAGGTGGTGATTATGTTAATTAACCTGATTTCATAATTCTACAAAGTATGCATGTATCAGTGTTACACTGTACCCCATAAATACATGCAATTCTGATTTGTCTACTGGAAATACATTTAAAGTAATAAATTCATGAATGAAAAATTATTTTTAAAAATGTGATTTCAGGGCAACCCTTTCGGGTCCCCTCCCACTGTGGGGGCTTTTCTGTCTTCCCAATAAATCCTGTTTTCTCAAAAAAAAAAAAAAAAAAAACTAAAAAAAATTAAAATGTGATTTCAAATTGGCAAAATAATACATGTAAGGGAACATGTTTTCTGTATTTCATATATATGCATGTGTGCATGTGATATGTATGTATATATATAAAGAGGTAGATCCCATCCCTGCCTCTATTTAGATGTGTGTGACCCTGAAACGGTGAGTTACACTTTGTGACCCTGACCTGGGGCACCTGCAAAATGGTCAGATTGATACTCACCTCACAGAGCTGTTGAGGAAAAAAATGAGTAATGAGCAAACCTATGGAAGGTGTCTCTAACACGAAGTATTGAAACAAATACATATATAGTGTATATTTATATATATACGTAGTGCAATTATATATCACATAGTGTGTGTGTGTGTGTGTGTGTGTGTGTGTGTGTGTGTGTGTGTGAATTATATATCATGTAGTGTGTGTGAATATTGGCCTTCCCTCTATTCTCTTTTCCACAAAAGACATACTTCACATGAACATCTCCTAGAGAGCAATTAGAGTTGAAGCAGCAGGAAATAAATTGTTTACATATTTCTATAATAGAAAAGTTTTGCTGTCACTTCTCTATAGAACAAGTTACCTGATCATGGAGTGGAGAAGAAAGCAATCATTCCTTCATTACTTGTTATTTGATGTCCTTTCTTACCACCCTCTTTCACCTTCTGTTTGGGCACTGGAATAGCAGCCATAATTAGATTATGGTAATGGTTGTGCGATATTGCTAATGTACTAAAAACTACTCACCTATATGCTTTTAAACGGTTAAAGTGGTGAATTCTTTGTTATGTGACTTCTATCCCCATAAAAAAATATGAAAATAGGAGGAGATGGTGATGGTGCCTCATTTCAAAACCCCTTTGAGCAAAGTTCCTCTCACTGTGGCTCTTCCTTGAAATCACAAGAAATACACAAGCTCAGAAGATTAGGTAAATCTTTTACCACTGTGAAGCCTTTAAGTTGACAAGAGTTAATCAAAATAGAAATAAATATGGCCCACAGGATCTAAAAGAGGAGTGGACGTCCGTGTTTACTAACAGAGGCACGGCTTCATAGTGGCCATCAGGAGGAGAAAGTATAACATCCATCCCCTAGGTGTATGGAGGAAGGCTGGATCCTTCAGCTAGCACCAGATGACCTTTGACCTGCTTCTTAAAAACTAGTCTAGAACAGAGTTTTTACATAGCTAGCTGGAACCCAGTACTGGGTCGTAAAATCAATTTGGTAGGCCATTGCAAGCATTTTTAAAAAGAAACTATACAAGGGATTGAAGATGAATGGAAATAAATGTACACTGGGTCACAGATAGTAAGGCAATATATATTGGTTCCAGTTATACGCAAATGTATGTTTGTATAAACCAAGATGTCAAATACATTTTTATAAATTCTAGTCCAAAAAAATCTGAAAAAAAGTAGTCTACAAGAGCCAGTAAAAGTCTCTGCCTTTAGTATAAAATACTGTATTTATTATATTCTTCAGTAATAGGAAAAGTTTACAAATTTTTTGGCATACACACACATGATAAATTACATCTAAAGATATGTATTACATGAAATATCTATAAAACACATTCCTGAAGTTAAAAATTTTCATGTGTTTACTAATTTCATTCAAACTTTCCTATACTTGAAGTTAAATGCAGAAGATATAAAAACAAAGTGTCTAGGAAACAATCCATTTCTATGCTTTGGTCTTTATCATCATCAAAGCCCAAAAGTGCTTTACAAGTGGAAAAATACTGACATATGTACTGTCCTTTGGCTTAGTCAGTTCAGACTGTTATAACAGAATACCACACAGACTATGTGGCTTATAAAAGAAACTTATTTCTCATGGTTCTGGAGCCTGGGAAGTTCAAGATTAAGGAATTTGAAGACTCAATGTTTGAGGAAGGGTCTCTTCCAGTTTGGAAGACAGCCCTCCATCCTCACCCACCTCCTCATGATGGGGAGAGAGCAAGAGATCTCTCTCTTGTCTCTGTTACTACAAAGGCACTGATCCCACCATTGGGGCTGTACCCCCACAACCTCATCTAAACTTAATTACTTTCCAAAGGCCCAACTTCCAGATAATATTACAAACTGGGGAATAGAGTCTCAACATATAAATTCGGGGATGACACGGTAAGTCCACAGTATACCTTTTGTGAAGAGTTTCATCCACTTCAACTTGTTATACTCATTTGCTAAATATTTATTATAATAGTACATCTGAAGATAATTCTGGGGAAATTTCTTCTTCAGCACATATGAAATGGATATTGTGATGAAGCACACACAAAAACGTAAATCTTCATGTTACCCAAACAGATGTCTTCTTCAACTGGATAGTGTATTAAATAATCAAGGAAGTGTTTCCCAAGTGTTCTGACGTAATGTTTCTGATGCTTTATATATGCATTTCCAATCAAAGATAGTTCAAAAAACTAAAAATAAGTAAACAGGCTGAGTGAAACAAGCCAGACCACCTACCCACCACCCACCAAAATTACAATCTGCATGATTCCATTTACAAAACATTGTAGAAAATCAACACTGATCACTTTGCAGATCAGTTGTTGCCTGGAACAGGGCATGGTGAGGGGAAGGCAGTCACCAAGTAAAGACCCGAGGATTTGATGTCCTGAAAATATCATCATAATCATATTTAAGAGTACCTGGTTAAATATAAAGGACCTCAGTGGGTATCATTAGAATTTTTAAAAAGCGCATATAGGTAAGTAGTACTTTTTAAAATTCTAAGTGACGCCTGTAACCAACACATGGGATATTTTGGCTCTTAAAACACGTCATCATAGAAGTGATAAAACCATCATTACCTGGGAAGAATCCGTGTTACAATATCAAATCGCCAGGAAGATCTTTTAACCAACTGCATATGTCAACCCCCACCTAAGAGATACATGGGGATCACTATTATTTATCTCGGCAGAAAAATATATGTATATTTACCGCAAGTGCATGTTTAGGTCAAGTTCTTTTTTCAATGTGGAAAATTCACTGCTTTCAGACAGAAAAGACATCTCTTAGATGTATGTCCAGGACTGCTTCAAAGCATGTAGCTGCTAATAGAAGGAAATTCCACCTGCTAAACCTGTTTTCCAATGATGAGACCAAAAGAGTTTCTCCAGTTTTAGACTATTCTGTGAGCCACTGACAAAGATTCTTTGCTTGGCCAAACTTTCCTCAGGTTTCTGCATCTTTTGCTAGGCCCATCTGTGCGCTCTCTCATACAACCCAGTTTTACAAAGAACCCTACTATGTTAGTATAGCAAGAACGCCCCCATTCCTAGGTGTCTGAACACCTTGAATACCTGAACAGGTTTTTCATCCTCTCCCATCCCCCAAGTGACATCTGATCACTCCTGGCTGTTTTCAGCAAGAAACCTATTGGGTGAGTTTAGCCAAAATCTTCCTTACCCCAATGTTTCCTCTTAGTAATTTTCCGTCCACATTGATCCCACATTGACCTCCACATTGATTTTTAGCTCTGAGTTCCCACTTGTCCTTGCCGTATTTGGTGTTGAGCCCAATGCCTCTCCCCCACTGCAAGATGCCGCTGGAGGTCCCTGTACCTGTCATGATGGTTCTGAAGACGGTTTACCTTACCGTGCTTTAAAAAGTATCACTGAATATATAAATATATATTTTTTAACAGCACACCGGTGCTATTCTACAACATGTTTTGGTTCAGATTTATGAACTCACTTGAGCAGCCATGATATCCCACCGTGGATAGAAGCGCTGGGGGTCTCCTGAGGACTGCAGCCCTTCAAATCTGGAGAAGAAGCTTCAGCAGCCACCAGAAGCCAGGTCCTCTGAACACCTCCCGATATGAGCCAGGTTCTCCTTCACACACTGATCGAGCTCAGCCACCCGATGAAGAACTGCACAGGAGAGAGAGAATCCAGCAATCACTTTGCTTTATTGGAGTGACGGTGTGCCTGGCTCCATGCTGGGCACTGGGTCAATGACCAATGACACTGATACAACGGGGGTAGCAGCGAAAACAACGGAAGGTACAGTGGGTTTCTCACCAGGGCCTTTTCTTCTCCTTTCCTCATCTATCCCTTAACAACAAATCTGAAAACGGATAAGAAGTGGCCCGAATTCATGCAGGCACTCCTGGTCCCGCAACAACCCCGGGGCGCTGGGCTTGCATCCGTATTACCACAATCCTGGTTCCAGCCATCGGGTGGGCGGGCATTCGTGTCCCCGTTTTAGAGGAGGGAGCTGGGCTCAGACAGAGCCGCCACCTGTGTCACCCCCCCGCGCCGGCCTTTCCATGGACAGTAGCCCCAAGACCCCCTGGAGCAGGACACCACACTCCCTGGGGCCGGGCGGGTCCCACCGCTCTCTCCCTCACGGGACAGTCGGGGCAACTTGTCCCAAAGCGCGAACGAGGCGACTAGGATCCGGGATCGCTTCATGTCCCCGCGCCCCAGGGCGGTCCGGCCCCACCACCGCGCACCCGCACCCGCAGCTCCATCCAAACACCTGAAGACGCGACCTGGCTCCTCTGGCCAGGCCATGTTGGCGTCCGTGAAAAGTCGTCACAGGCGCCAGGATGACGTCAGCTCCCTACGGGAGCCGCGACGCTCAGGCGGGTCCTCCGCACAACACGGGGTCATTTTGCCTTTTGCAGAAAGTCATTCGCTTTTACCCCTCAGACCGGCACCTGAGAAGGCGTGCTGTTTAGAGAAAGCAGAAGGAACGCAGTCTCGTGTCGGGAAACACAGCCTACTGAGCCTGCCCGCCTCAAGAATTGCAAGGGTCGTGCACCTCTCGCGGCGGTTCCTCCGAGGGCCTCCCAGGGAGTTGCCATGTGACCCAGCAGTGCCACTCCTGGGTCCACGCCCAAGGAAAATGGAAACGTATATCTTCGTAAAAACACGAAGCATAACCGTATGTCGCACTTTCTTCCAAGTAGCCAACAACGGGAGACAGCCCAAGTGCCCGTCAAAAGTTGAATGGATGAAAAACATGTTATGTCCACACAAAAGAACATTTTCCGCCGTGAGAAGGAATACAGTTCTGACACATGCTGCATCCTGGGTGCGCCTTGAATAAGTTATGCTAGGTGAAAGAAAGCAGACACAACAGACGAAATATTGTATGAGTCCACAGATAATGAATATCTAGGAATATGCAAGTGTCTAGAGACAGAGGAGACGCATCTGTGACTCCCCGGGGCTGGGCTAGGAGCAGGGATTAGCGACACTGAAGCACTATGAAACCTTTTCTGGTGGTAGAAATGTCTAAAACTCGATTCTGGTGAAGGTGGCACAACTTTACACACCTACTGAACATCGTCAGAGTGTATGCTTAAAATGTATTCATTTTATTGTCTGCAAATACATTGCAAGGAAGCTGTTTAAAAGTACGGCTTAGGCTTGGCTTGGCCGCCTTCTGTACCACTGCAATTACCAAACTTTTTCATACAAAGACCTTGGTGCATGTGTTTGAGTGTATATACAACTGTAGTTGTGCCCAGCCCTGCTGGCTGTGTGTCCTCTGTAGTTCCAAGCAACGGCAGTCCCCTCACTCATGCTACCTCAGGTTGCACTTAGTGCAA
>NW_007251105.1:164298-182913 GCF_000164805.1 Carlito syrichta | reverse complement strand
GTTTTGGGATCTATCTGCTTCCATAAAGCTTGAGATAGATTACATCACATTTAGCATGTGTGACTCCATTTTGGTTTGGTCTTTGCTGAGGACCAGCACAGGAGCTCCCATAATTTTTGCTTAACAGAACAAACTTGGGGCTGAGAACGTTGTTCAACTGTATGCCCAACCCACGTTTATACAGTGAATTTCCTGTGGATGTTCACCTGGTTATTTTCAGAATGTTGCCACTCTCAACAACGGTGCTGTGAACATCCTGAGATGTCCCTTATTTTTATATTTCTTGATTTTGCTGACACAATCGAGATTGCTAGGGTAAAGGCAGACTTACTTTGATCTAATGAAGTCCCAGCTTCAGAATGTGTGTGAACCCTTCTCAACATGCTCTGGAAAGCCCAGTCATGTGTTCACCCAGTCACATGGTGTTGTAAATTTTGCAAAACAAAACAAAGAGCAATAAAGTAAACACTGATATTTTAAGGGCAACTGGCTAAGCTCATTGTCCTTGTTCTGCAACCCCCCTCCCCCGCCCCTAACATGTCTGGTATAGTGGGCTGGCTGTTGGCATTTGGGGACTGTGTAGGGAACTTTTAATATGGGTTTAGTGCGACACTTTTAGGAGATTTGGAATCGCTTTTGGGCAGAGCTTTGTCTTCATGAGTTGTCTGAGGATGGGCGTGAGCTTCCAGGAAGAATGCTGCCACTCACCAGATGGCAAGCCAGGGAGGGTGACACAAAAGGGTAGGCCTGAGGTCATATCACATGACAGAGTACTGAAGTTTCTGGTAGTAGAAACTAGGAGAAGAGGCAGGCTTGATGCACAGGATCAGAAATTACTCCGGAGAAGGGTTTGACGTGGAGGCCAAAGTTCATATCTATGTATCAGCAAGGGCAAGCTGTCTCCTGCCACAGGTCAGGCACACCATTAGAAATGATCATATGTTTCCCCGTTCCCTTAAAAAAAAATGAGTGCCAGACCTGGTGACTCATGCCTATCATCCTAGCACTTTGGCGAGAGGATTGCTTGAACCCTGGAGTTCAAGACTAGCCTGGGCAACATGGTGAGATCTTGTCTCTCTTTTAAAAAAACTGAAAAAAAGAGGGAGAAAAATGTAACATCCATGTGTAGGGTTCCATGTCATGTGCACCTCATCCCAGCACATCTTGGCCTGAATGAGTCTGGAGTTCCCAATGCAAAAGAATGGGAAGTTAGTAAAGTGATGAGGTGTCCAACCTCATGGGAGAACTGATGAAGGTTTCTTGGAGAGAGACATTCAACTTCCAGAATATTCCCCAGCTCCTTCTGCTCACGTCCCTCCAGCCTCTCCCCTCCAAGTACCCTCCCCTCTCAACCTGTACCCTTGCAAGGACATCTGATTAATTCACCATCCAGCCACTACCACAATGTTCTACAAACACTCCTGCCTTTCACCAAACCCTACATGGCTTCTAATGGCCTGCCTGGGCCAAGACCCCACATCTCTATCCTGCCTGTATCTCAGGCCACTTAGACCCACTGCACTCGAGCCTGCCTGGTTTCCCTCCAACCCTCAAACACCGAGTCCTTTCATGCCTCCTGGTCTTTGCTCCAGCTATTCTCTCTGCCAGACACTCCTCTGCCCCACACCTCACTGCTTCATGCCTGCCCTGGGACATCAGCTGACACATCCCTCTTCCACAGGATCTGCCTGTTTTACTGCCTCTCACTCCTGTGCCATTCACTCGCGGTTTGTCTTGATTTTCTCATGTTCCTATTTGTCCACTGTTGCCCCCCTCCCCCACTAGAACGTCAGCTCCAAAAGGGCAGGACCTGGTCTGGCTTGGTTCCCACTGTGTTCCAGGACCCAGCCCACTGCCTGCCATGCCACAGTGAGCAGTGAATGGAGTGAAGTAAGTGGATGTATTGCAGCACAAATGGTAGCCTGGGGTGGACCAGAGGTGATGGGGACGTGGGAGCAGCCGGTAGGGTGGACCTCAGGCCCAGATGGAGGTGATGGGTGGCCAGACAGGTTGCTCTGGACCCTTCTTGGCCTTGCCACCTTGAGTTGGGTACTCTTGCCATAATCCATAATGGTGTATGAAGTCACCCCCCATGTGAGGGAGGAGTGTGACCAACTGATTGCTTCCAGGCTTCTTAGGAGACTGGACCCTCGAGCACTGTGAGGACCTAGGAGCTGTGAGGACATGGGAGCTGTGACCCACAGGCCCCAGATGACCTCAGCTGCTGGCCCTTTCTACTGCCCCTGCACTCATCAGAGGGAGAGGCCTACGCTTCACCTTTGCTCCCCTAAAGCCACATTAGCACCACTGAATAATTCACCTGAATTTATGTCCTGTGGCTGCCATGACAGAGCCACAGGCTGGGCAGTTTAGACAACAGAATTTATTCTTTCGCCACTTTGAAGACTGGAGGGGTGTTAGCAGGACTGGTTTGTTCTGTGGTCATGGGAAGGGTCTGTTCCCAGTCTCTCTCCCCAACTTGTAGATGCCGGCTCCTCCACATCCCTTCATGTCACCTCCCTCTATGCTTTTCTCTGTGTCCAAATCTCCCTGTTTCATGAGGGCACTGGTCATTTTTGGATTAAGGCTCATTAAGACTTCATTCTCACCTTGCTACCTCTATAAAATCCTCATCTCCAAATAAGGTCACATGGTGAAGAGCTGGTGGCTAGGACTTCAGCACATAAACTTTAGGAGACATAATTCAGCCCATAACATCCATCCCCACCTTGCAGGGTGTGCTTTGGGAGGCTTCAGGCTTCAGGTGTCTAGAGGCCGGGATGCTTTCTCTCCTTGTCCCTTGTAGTTTGCTGAGTTATGGCCCCAAAGATCCATATCTTATTCATTGAACCCTGTGAATGTTACCTTAAATGACAAAAGGGACTTGGCACATGTGATTAAGGTAGGATTTTGAGATGGGAGATGATCTTCGATTTTCTGGGTGAGGCCCAAACACCATCATAAGTGTCCCTATAGGAGAGATGCAGAGGGAGATCTGACCCAGAGAAAACAATGTATCCACAGAGGCAGAGTTTAGAGTGTAGCCACAAACCAAGGAATGCTGGCAACCACTAGAAAAAAGGCAGGAAGCAGATTCTCCCTTATTTTGACATCATTATACATATGTTATGGGGTAATGCAAATTAAAGATTATGTTAGTTGTTAAAACCAAGATTTTCCACAAAAGATAAAAGAGATACTAGCATAAAATGAAATAAATGTAATTATAAATCGGAATGGGAAGTACCAGAATGAACTCAAAGTGGGATGGGTGGTGCCTTGGAACAGGTGGCAGGAGAGGAGTCAGTGCCAAGGGTTGGCCTCCTTGCCCATGGCTCCTTCCTGGAAGAGCCAGTGATTATTCACTGAGCACCTGCTTCATGCTGGCTCTGGCTTCTAGGACCCGCTGACTCCCGTTGATGCCTCTGGACTCAGGCCAGTGTCCATGGTGGGTACGGCAGATCCCTCAGTGTCCCCAGTACTGTCATGGGAATGCACCTCGGGGGTTCTTTTTCTCTCTCATACTCCAGGGCTACTTCTTCCTCCAGTCACTCTTCCAGGATGTCCTGGCTCCTGTCCTGTGTCCATGGGTTCCCACCTTGGCTCTGCTGGGGAGGCTGTTCCTCTCCCCAGAATTATCCACCCTCCACTTCACATCTATCCAAACCACACCCATTTTTCACAGGAGCCAGCCTGGGCCCTCTGCCATCCATGATATTCTAAATGGGACATCTGGGTAATGACCGGTTGCTTCTTCATCTTTTTCTGCCCACGCAGGGTGGGGAAAGCCCACCTAGCAAGTCTCCATGTGTGGGTCACAGAAAATGAAAAGGTTAACAATGATGCAATGGAAAAATGTCAGGCATGTTCCTGAGCCAGGACCCTGCAGCTGGACTGTTTTGACATGTTATCTTGTTATCTTTGTCAGTATAAAGTTTGCACAAGAACATGGTTCCTGGGCCTTAATGAAAACCAGCAGGGTAACAGATCTCACAGCTTGCAAAGGCGCAGAGCTGAGATGTGCAGAGAGAATGTGTGACCAGAGCAGGTTACTGCTCCTAGGTTCTAACATAAACAGGAGACCTTAGTGCAAAAATACTATCAAAATTGACAATAAATGGAAAAATGGGAAATGAATTAGTTTCTGCTAACTCACCCCCAACAAGTGAGCCACCCCTGCTGTTTTCAGTCCTCTGTGCCCTGGAGGGTTGTCCATGGATGCTATTGGCCCCTGCTTCCTTACAGGACACTGTGGGTCTCAGGTGTGTCCCAACACAGCATCCTGGGATCTCCCTTGGCTAGCATGGCTCTCTCTTCTGTCCCCGAGGGACCATCACAGGCCTGGACAGGAGTCCAGGGGCCTCAAGAACCCTCTGGAATTTTGCTTTCCCAAGACCAGGAGCAAACTCCAGGACTTCTAGATCAGCTCTGGGCCATGGCACCTGTCTAGGGCTTAGACTTGTGGGAGTTCAAGAAGACAGCGATGAGCTTTCCCTGCCTCGTTCCTCAGAGCTAGACCCCAAAGAGCAGCTTATGGAAGGGGATTGGGATATCTCTCAGCGAGGACTGTCCAGCCCTCCCACTTTTTCCTAGCCCTGGTGAATGCCTCTGTGAGGAACAGCATCTTATTGACAGTTCCCATGACAAGGCCACCTTCCTCCAAGCTCATCATTGCTCCTCACACAAGAAGAGCATTATAAGGCCTAGGTTTGTTTCCTAGAGCAGCAGTCCTTAAACTTTTTGATATCAGGGACCGGTTTCATGGAAGACAATTTTTTCATGGAGGGGCAGGGTGGGGGTGATTATTAGACAAAGGAGTATACAAAACCTAACTCCCTCTCAGGCATCGTTCATAATAGGGTTTGTGCTCCTATGAGAGTCTAATGTCCCTGCTGATCTGACAGGAGGTGGAGCTCTGCTTGCCCATCTCTACCTCCTGCTGTGCAGCCCAGTTCCCAACAGGCCCATGGCTCGGGGATTGAGGACCCCTTTCCTAGAGTATCTGTAACAAAAACTGGGTGACTTTAAAATAACTTTGTATCACAGTTTGGGAGGTCATTTTGACATGGTCTCACTGGACAAAAGTCAAAGTGTCTACAGGGTCAATTCTTTCTGGAAGCAGGGAGAATAGTTTCCTGGTCTTTTCCAGCTTCAGAGGCCACCACATTCCTTGGCCTGCAGCCGCTTCCTCCACCTTCGTAGGCTGTGATGGCCTGTTAAGTCTTTGCAGAGCATCTCTGGTCTGACTCCTCTTCTGCCTCCACTTCTACATGCAAGGCCCCTCATGATGGCGCTGGGCCCATACAGATAACCAGGATTATCTGCCTTTCCCAAGAGCCTTAGCTCAATCTCATCTGCAAAGCTTCTTTGCTGTGCGACCCACACTTCCACAGGTTCTGGGGAATTAGGACGTGGACGTCTTTGGGATCCATTACTCTGCCAACCCACAAGGTCCAACTGTTTGCCCGGGTGGGTCTAGCCTGAGCTGATTCAGACTGGGTTTCAGAAAGATACCTTCTGTAATTGAAAAGTCAAGAGTCTTGGCACCAAAAATGTGCCACCTAAGGGATCTGAGACACTTCTAAAGATGAAAATGCCTAAGGCACTGAAGAAGACGGCACTGGTTCTGATGGACTCTAGGGCTGGAGGATGAGGAGGGACTGCCAGCCCCAAGGGAGCTCCAGCCCCGAGGTTCCATGTGGGGCCTGGAATCAGACCTGTTCTAGAATCACAGAATTCCCAGGGTCTCTGGAGAGCCTCTCTGACCTGGCCTATGCAGGAAGCCCCTTCTCCCTCAGGCCTATCACCAACCCTTTGCCTCTCTGGTGGCTCTTCTAGAAAATTGCCTCCCACGCAGCTGAGACCCTCCTTCCCAAAAATGGCTTCCCATCTTTGTTCTCCTTGGACTTATACTTCACCCAGGGTGTCTCAGGGTCTGGGTGCTGAGGCCTCCATGTGCCCACATCCCACACTGTCAAGCCCCCACCCCATCCACACCTGCCTGCGGTACCAGCCTGGGTCTGCAGCTCATGGGTCTGAGTTCTGAGCTGAGCGTGTTATCAGGTTAGCCCTACTGCTTGCTGGGGGAGTCCGAGGATAGCCTGTGCAGTTGGAGAGAGACACCAAAGCCCTCCCAATACTTGCTGGGTGGAGACACACAGGGCAGGGGCTGCTTTCAAGCACTGGCCTTCGTTGTGCTGTAGTTGGAGCTAAGCTCACCACAGGAGGTCAGGCTGGGATCCCTGACTTGGGGTCTGGGTGTGTCAGTCTGTAGGGAGCTCCAGGTTTTCTGGGACAGGAAGGGAGAATGGGAAGAACAGGACCAGACTGGGGAGGGGTCATAGAAAGAGCAGCTATGGGGGTCCAGAATGGGAAGGAAGGAGACTGAGGGAGGAGCTACCCTAAGAAGCACCCAGGGAGGGGAACCTGTGCAACTCTGAGGCCAGTTTCAAGGAGCAGAGCAGTCAGTGGGCAGGGCAGAGGGCTCAGTAGATCAGACCACAGTGAGACCCCCAGGCTCCTTTCTTCCCCTTCAATGAGATTTCCGGGTTTTCTCTCCTCCCCTGTCCTGAAACACCCCCCCTCCAGACTTCCTCCTTCCCCTGCAGTGAAAGCCCAGGCGTGCCCCACTTCCTGCTGAGGTGGGGTCAAAGCAGGAGTCAGGGGTTAAGGGGAGGATGGGAACCAGGACATGGACATGGACCGTCAGGAGACAGGGTGGGGCTGGGGCAGACAGCCTCAAAGTCCAGACAGGAAGTAGCATGTGTTTATGTCACATGGGAGATGCACTGACATAGGAGAGGGTCCATGAAGGGAATGTGTGGACAGAGGATTGAAAGGTGTGTGACCCAGGACTCCAAGCAAGAAGGCTGTGCTGGAGCTGCAGGTGTGGTGAGCCATCCCTTCCTCTCTGCCTCTTGCTGAGAGAAGGTCAAGGCAGGGACAGGTGGGGATGGGGCTTCCTTGCAAATCAGCTTTCCTGAATCTAGGAGCTAAAACCTCTAGAAGTCCAGCTTCTGGGAAGCCGTGCGTCTTTTCAGGCCAGACTTAACCATGTGGAAGCCCATCCAGTGCGCATCCAGTGCCCCTCCATTTTTCCTACATGTGTGTGGTGGGTGGGCTCTCTCTGGTGCCCCTTTCTGGCTCTCCATCCTCTTCTGTTGTGTGCTCCCCGCCCCCTTCCATGGAACAACAGAGCAGGGTCTCCAAGGGATGCTCTGATGGATTTCAGCAAATTGGCTTTCAGGGAATTGATTTTTGGTGAATTTGCTTAGAATCAATGGGTGGCCTGGTGACTGATGGCCTCATTTCTTGATGAGTTGTGAGGTCAAACTTCCCCCTGGGGAGGCCAGACAGGGTGGAGAAGTGGACAGGGCCTGGGTGTCCATGCAGACAGAGGTGCCTGCCCCAGCTGCTATCAGAGCCCTGTGCTCCCCCTCCCCCGGATGCTGTGTTGTTGTTCTAATGTGAGTCTAATGTGAGTCTAATGTGAGTCACAGAAGTTCAACCACCATATTTGGTCTGTGAATGGGAAGTGGGGGCTGGGGGTTGGGAGGAAAAAGCCAGAGAAATCTGCATCATCAAAGATACAACTTTCTGGGCAGGCTGAAGGAAGGGGCTGGACCTAGGGTTTCTAGACCAGGATGCCACTTTCTTGGAATCCTTAGTGACTGGCCTCAGTGGCCAGAGGGGCTGAGCAGAACCCTGGTAGAAACCAGGAGTGCTGGGGGTGCTGGAGGCTGTAAGCTTCACTCTGCTGCCCCCAAGTCATGGGCCTACTGACCCTAGGGAGTAGTGGTAACCCCGAGGCCCTGGGCAGCAACAGGAAGGTCAGGGTTGAGCATGGGTGAGAAGAGAATACCTCCCTACTACAGGCAAATTGTGTCCCCAAAAAGATATATTAAGGTCTTCACCCCAAGTTCCTCAACGTGTGACTGTATTTGAGGATGTGCTATCGCAAGTTAAATAGTCAGGCTCAAATGAGCCCATACTGGAGTGGACCCTTAATTCAATATGACAGATGTCCTTAGAAGAGACAGAAAGGACACACAGACACACTGAGAAGGCTGTGAAAAGACAGAGGCAGAGGGTGAAGCAATGTGGCCACAAGCCAAGGACCCCTGGCGCTACCAGAAGCTGAACGAGCCAAGGAAGGATTCTCCCCTGGAGCCTTCAGTGGGAGCACAGCCTTGCCAACACCCTAATTTTGGACCTCTGGCCTGAAGAACAGAGAGGGAATACATTTTTGTTGTTTTAAGCCACCACATGTGTGGTACCTTGCTCAGGAAGTTCTAGGAAGCTAATACATGCTGCTTTCCCCAGATGAACACAGTGTCTAGAAGCTAGCTAATTATTTCCCTTGAGAAGAAGAAACATTCTCAAGAGGTCCCCTGCAGTAGCAGAGTCTTACAGACAGTTGTCTACCACCATCCCTGACGCGAGGCAGGTGGGAATTCAGCCTCAGCACTCCTCCCGTCTGCTGCTTGCTTCAGTTGTCACACTGAGGCCTCCCTGGGCGGGGAGAGTGACAAGGTTCCCTCAGTGATGTCCCCTCTGTGTTCCTCCTCAACACCTTGGGCGTCGGGAAAGTCCTTGTTTTGGACTTTGTTGCTCCAGGTGGCTGCAGCCTCCAAGCCTGCCTGATGGTTTCAGGTTGCAAGAAGTGGATGGGGATGGGGGGGTGGGGAACTGAGGGGAGAAGATGGGGGGGGGTATGATATGTCAGAGGCCCTCCCCCAGAGTTCTGCCACTCCTGAAAACACACAGGCCAATTTTGGCTTCCCTCACATTTTAAATTTGGAGTCAGGGATTCTGATCAGCTAAGTCTCCCTCTGGGTGAGGTTTGAGTGATATGCATCCCTGGGAGGGCTGGTTTGTGGGAGAGAATCATCCCAGGCACTGAGCCCTTACCATCTCCCTTCCTCCCTCATCCCCCAAATTCTGGCCACTTAGGACCACTTATGACCACAAACTTTCATGGTGCTTTGAAAGAAAAGAAAAAAAATGGAATCTTGGGACCCCAAACTCACTTTCTCTTTTTCAAAAAGAAAATTAAGCTTGGAAATGAATCAAGGAAAACAAACAAACAGCTTCTGGTTTCCTTTTAAAACAACAACAACAACAACAAAGTTTATTAGATAAAGAAGAGAGGAAAAGAACCTGGCTTCCTTTTGTTCCCAAACAGATAGCTGTAATTTTACATGCTTATTTTACCTTATGTAAAATGCAGATTTGCTGAGCATGAGACAAATACACAATTGATGGTCCCCTTCCCATCTTTCCTTGTGTCAAACACAGATTCACTGAGCATGACCCTGAGGCTCACAAGAATGTCAGCACTTGCCTCAGTGCCTGCCCTTGCCCCCATTTTTCCCTTCCTCTTTACCCTCCTGCTGCTCTTTCCCTTGTAAATACTGAAGTTCTCAAAATGCTCTTTGGAAAAAGCACAGTCCACAGACCTTACTGTATTATTTCTTTTTCCTAAGTACATCCTCAACCTTTGCAAAATAATCCTCTAAATCTATTGAGATCTGCCTCAGTCACTTTTTGGTTTACAGTGCTGTGCTGCTTTCTCTGCTTGAGAAGCCACCACCGTGATAAACTCCTCTGCTTGGAAAACTGCTCTTCTTCAAGAGTCGCCTGGGGCATCCTCCTCTAAGAAGCATTTCTGGCTGCCCCTGCAGGAATCTAGAACCAAGTAGAATCAAAATAAATAGCAATGGATTCATACCCAGGAGTGAAACAGGAAGCCATGGGTCTACGCAGGTTTAAATAATTGAGTTCACAGCAGGTTTGATGAGAAACTGCATATTCACAGTTTCAAAGAATCTCTCGAAAAATATATACTAATTACAATGGAAGTAAGAGTGATTTTACCTTTTAGAAGCCTAGTGAGCAACATTAATCGAATAATCAAAGTGAATATCACGGTTGAGGGGAGCAGACCAATATTGTGCAACAGGAGACTGGATACAGTGAGAAGAACCCGGGTCCTATCTATGAGGTTCCGGCCCCAGATGGGAAAGGGGATCTAACCCTGGGGAAGCACAGACGAGCCCACAGCAGGGTCAGTCTCCAAAGTGCCTACCTGCACTGCTCAAGAGTGGCAAGGTCACCACAACCCAGGAAAGTCTGAGCCCAGGATGAGAGACACTCAAGACACATGACAACTGCATGTGACCAGGGGTTTTAACTGCATCTTTTGGCTATACGGCACATTTTGGGGAATTAGCAAATTCATGTGAGTCTGAAGTTCAGATGGCAGTAACGAGTCAACATTAGTGTCCTGGCTCTGTGGCTATCTTGGTGAAGATGTCTTCTCAACAATTTGTGTTGTTTTAAGGAGACCACAAGTACAGGCCCATGTGGCCTGCACCGCACCCCACTGCCTGCAGGCTCTGGGACAGGGTCACAAGGAACACACGTGACTAGTGTGTGAGAGGGAGAGAACAAGCCTACTAGCGAGATGGCAGCTCCAAAACACCCTGAGACTCACAGCCAGGGGAATACCACTGAAGGCTAGTGCAGAGAGACAGACCATTTTCTAAAACTACAGATAAGAGGGTCCCAGAAAGAGCTAGAACTAGAGGCAAGAATGCGGCTTCTGGACCTACTCTGCCTAACTGTGTGGCCAGAGTCTCTGTGGGCCTCAGCTACCCTGGGATGACCCCACCTGCTCCACCATCCTAGAGTCTTCTGGGGTGGCATCTGCACTAGACACCACCCTGTGGCAGCGGAGGAACAGACTTGGGTTGATGGCGCCAGTCTCCTATGATTCCATGAGCATTGACAAATGCTGTCACGGTGAAATGGCTCTCATGGCCCTGGTCCAGCGAATGGATGAAGCCCATAAATCCAATGAGGAGAGGGTATCTGTGGAAGGGATGAGGACTGCTCCTTGCTAATGGCCCAGTGGCTTCATAGTTACTCCAGGCAGCTGTGATTCAGGGATGAGGGGCAAGAGATCAATGAGGCAAGTCGAATCGGTGCATTTAAAACAAATGGCACCAAATCTCACAAATTCCTGCTTTTCTCAATGCCTGACTTTGAGCCTCAAAGCTGCGCCACCCAGCAAGGCGGCCAGCAGAAGCCATGACACACTGAGACACGTGGGGCCAGAGAAGCCAGTGGGAGCCATGATAGTCAGCGACCTTCTGGGCCCCGAGGTCGTTTTCACAAGGGTCGGTTTATGTGGACCTGTTACACAGGTCAGGCAAATAGGGCAAGACCTGGTCACGACTAGCACAGGAAGGGGACTGATAGTGGGATCAGCATGGCTGAGCCCAGGGCATCTGACTGGGATCAGAGCCTGCTGCTTCCAACACTGGTCACAGAACTGCCAGAGGGGCGTGGCCCATGCCTCAAAGCAAGACAAGGCAGGAAGAAGACAGCTCAGCATATTTGTGTTCTAAGCTTCCTTTGTCCCCTAGGTGACAACACTGACGGGTAATAGCATAAATAAAGATGATCTCTCCTAATGTGAGTTCGGGAGCCATCACTCTGCCACACATACCCCCAAGCACTATTATGTGCCCAGCACCTGGGCAACATCCTTAATACTCCCAGGATCCCCTGCGGCGGGAACTGCCGTTCCCGTGTGAGACTCCCAGATGGAACACACTTGCTCAGGGTCCCAGAGAAATAGTTCTGGTTTATCCTGATATTAGAGACAAAGATTCTAATTTGCATAAATGGCCCTAGTGTCCAACATGCCACCACCACCACCATCATCCCGCCTGGGCTAGTTCTGCCTCGGGGTTTGAGAAACTGTATCCCCTCAAATAAGAAACTGTTGAATTGTTTAAAGGATCAAGTAGCTGGCAAGCCCCACCTTCCATCTAGACCTGGATACCCAGAGCACAGACTCAGGGATATGGAATGGGGACTCCTCCTGCTTACTTCTCCAACTTCAGGGGATCATGGGGTCAGGAGCAGCTCAGAGTCAAAGCAGCCCCTCAGGGGATGAAGGTACCCCATGATGGGCTGTGGCTTCACACATTGGCTCAGCCCCCCCATAGAAGGTCGCCTAGGAAGCTCCCAGTGTGGGCTCTTGGATGTGGTCAGTGCCAATGATGGGGTCCAGGATGGATGTGTGGCTGGTGAGAGACTCAGCCCCTGACACACCTGGGTGCCGCAGAAGCTGACTCTGAGGGAATCGGCTGAGGGGCCCGCAGGTTGATCTGCACAGGCAGAATAGGATCAGACAGGTCAACTCATGGTTCTGAGTGTGGCGTCCCCCCGGGAAGGACAGACTGAACTAGAGTTCAACCTCCTCCATTTCTCCATAGAGTGACCTTAGGCAGTTTACCTGACCTCGCTGAGCCTGTCCTCACCTGTGTTCAGGTGAGGATGTGTCCCCCTGCAGTGCTGTGGGAGGATGCAATGGTGATGTACACAGTGAATTGGCAGGACCTGGTACATGGTGAGCACCTTAGAAATCTCAAGCATCATGGATCAAAGAGGAATTAGGCTCTGCTTGGGACCTGCTATTGGCAGAGAGATCTTTTCAAAGGAATTTGATTACAAAAGGCATTTTCTGCAAGAATTCAGGGTTTCTGATGGTCCCCAGGAATCTGAAGCAGAAATCTCATAGGATCTCCCAGGAACTGGAAAGTTAAAATTGCTCCCTTCTTACCTCCCTCCCTTACTCTTATTCCCTTCCTTTTCTCCTCCCCTCTCTCTCTCCCTTTCCTGGTGTCTTAGTGTGTTCAGGCTGCTATAACAAAATGACTGACGGTACTGGGAAACTATGGGGGGGGATGGGATTAACAGTAGCAAATATCTGTCTGGGGATGGGAAAACACCTCTTATCAACAGGGTGCCTGAATGAAACGTAATTGTACACCTAATCCTTAACTGTACCCCACAAAACCATAATAAAAAATATTGATTAATTAAAAAAAAAAAAAGAAAACCTGCAGCTGGAAGCATCTCAAAAAAAAACAACCTTACGCTGTGTGGCTTATAAACAACAGAAATTTATTTCTCACAGTTCTGGAGACTGGGAAGTCCAAAATCAATGTGTACGCATATCTGATGTCTGATGAGAGCATACATTCTGGTTCAGGACCCCTCACACACAAGAGAACTCTCCAGAATCTCTTTTATAAGGCTCCTAATCCCATCATGGGGGCTCCACCTTCATGACCTGATCATTTCCTAAAGGCCTCACCTCTGGGATTTAGATTTCAACATACAAATTTGGGGGCATACACACTTTCAGCGACCCCTGGTCACCATCTCTGGCCTCTGCCTCTCTCTGTGTCTCGTCCCTGCTTCTTTTTGTGATATTACAAATGCCTCACTGTCCCTGCTTCAAACTTTGTCTCCACCACTGAATTAGGACTCAGTGGTAATCAGTCCTGTAGTAATGACTCCCAGGGGCCACTCAGCTCTGGGCCTCAAACACAACTGATTGAGCCTAGGTTAGTCCATGTTCCTGGAGAAACCCCAGTGCTACCCCTGCACATGAGTCCACCTGATCTCAGTAGGCTGTGACCAAGGATGGGGTGATTTGGCTCAGGCACCTGAGCCCACCACCCTGCCCTGTGAAGCAGGTTGCCTGTGCCTTCCTGGGACCTGGACACACTCATGGCTATCTGTCCTGGGATCTCTACCCACAGATAAAGGGCTGGGCATGGTGACCTGGAAATGTGAAGCTCTATCTGCTGTCAAAGAATCATTGAGTTGTGACCCTTTGCCAAGTGAATCCTATGACCTCCCCACCTCAGCCAACGTTTGGGGGGGACTCCTGGGATCCCAGGTGAAAAAATGCTCTCTCTTCTTCCATTTCTGCCCCAGCAATGAGATCAGTCCCTGTCAGTGCTGGCCTGTAACACAACTGTGACTAGGGGCCAGAGGACACAGGAACAAAGGTAGGGAGGCCCCATGGGGATATGGATCTCTTGGTTGGCAGGGAAGTGTGGCTGTCTATCCCAGCCTCCGTGAGACAGCCCATGTAGGCTATGGTTCTGCCACATTCCTAAGAGTTCCCCTTCACTTTCAGAAGACTACTGGTCAAGTGATAAGTTACATGGTGTTCCTGAGCACTTGGGACATGGAACTTTGTCTTGATGGCCAGGTGAGGGGTTAGGAGACTCCACATAGCCAGCATTCCTCTCCATACCCTCTTCTCTCAGTACAGAGTTACAAACTCCATCCTCCTTGAAACCAAGTTCCCATGTCTTAAAGGAGCCGGTGGGTTCCTAATGGGCAGCTGTGAGGACCTGCCACCTCATAGACAAGCTCTGCCCATAGATATGTTGGCCAGGGACCCAGCATCTCTCTTCTGCTCTGACAGAAATGCAGGGAGATTACAGAGACTTTTTTGAGGAGGCAGTGTTTAGTTTTTAGTCTCAAGTGGCAAGTGGTTACAGATGTGATTACAAGCTGTTTATTACGTTGAGATTTATTTTACCACTTTATAAAGTCAACATGGTTGAGTCAATTGAGAATCTGATTTTCAGGGCTGATGTTGATGCTTGTTTATGTAACTAAGTTAATTGTGAAAAAGTGAATCCGTTGTTAACGTGTTTTTATTAACTTAGTTTTGGTTAAAAGGAGAGATTCAACTATGATCAAATTACTTTCTGATTGCTGGGTTGGTTTGGGGTAATATTTCCTTGAATCATGCCGCATTAAATCAAATACTGGTGCCTCATTCGGGCTATTAAAGAAAAGTGTGCTGTTGATTGAACTGTGCATGCAACAACAGGTTCTTTTTTATTTAGCAAAGCGTAGCTTCTGGAGTTCTTTATCCTGTGTAGATGACACACTGGCTACTTGATCCAAGTTTGAGTTTGTAGAGACCTAGGTGAGTTTTTTAGGGATCTGACTGCTATAGACTCAGATGTCTCTTTGAGAGAGGGAAGCTTTCATGATAGAGTGGTAAGAGCCATTCTGCAGGCAATAACCATTTCAAATCTTCACCAATCTCCTTGCATCTTAAATTTATTTATTTGTCTCTTCCTGTGTATGTTGTTTTGTGAAAGGGCCATATCCACACAGAAACCCCTAAATACAGAATGAGCCAAGAAACCAAAGAAGGAAGCAGACAAGTCTAGTTTATCAGTTTCAGATAATGTATCAGGGGAACTTATAGACAGAAGAGTAGCCTTGCAAAGCTGCAAGACAGATAGATCTCTGTACTGCAACCATCCAGGTCCAGGGCTTATATTTTGGGTAGAACACACTCATGCTCTGGAAGGAATATGTAGTGGGTATGGTCACAGACTATGAGTTCCAGAACAGCAAGAGATGTTTTGGAGGAAACTTACAATGAATAGGTGTTCCCACATAAAAAGTAATGTATCAGCTAGATATTTTGAAGGTATTCTTGGACTCAAAGTTAGAAGTTAGATGGTATTGGCATTTCAAATAAAAAGTCACTCTTGTCCCCACAGATGTCTTCTTGTAAGGGAGTCTGGTTTGTATTACACATCAGTTGACCAAGCCTTCCCTGAAGTCCCAGTGCTATGAGAGATTGCAGTGAGGTGGGTTGGGGAGGAGGCCTGTGCCCATTTGGGTTGGGTTGAGCACTTACAGCCTCTGAGTGGGTGGCAGTAGATATTAGTTTTATAGACTATAAAAAAATGACCACAAATGTGGCAGCTTATAACAACACCCATTTATTACCTCAGTTTCTCTAAGTAAAAATTTCAGGCATAGTTTAACTGGGTCCCTTGCTTAGGGGCTCACAAATATGTAATGAACTGGGTTGTGTTCTCATCTGGAGGCTCAACTAGGGAAGGGTTTGCTTCCAACTCATGCAGGTTGTTGAAATGTTACTTCAAGGCCAGCAGGAGAATATCTCCCTCTAGTCTGCTAGAGTCTGAACCTTATGCAATGTTACATAATCACAGGAGTGACACCCATCACCCTTGTCATACTATATTACCTAGAAGCAAGTCATAGTCTGCCCCACTAAAAGGGAGGGGATTATACAAAGTATGACTCACTGGGGGTCATTTTAGGGTATGTGACACCCAGCAAAGGAAGTGGATTGAGTAAAATAGGAGGATATTTTTAGCCAGGAGGGACAAGCAGGATTTTATATCAGTCATCCATGCAAGAGACAGCCAAGAGCTCGATAGCAGGAGTCTAGAACACAGTAACAAGCAGAGCTAAAACTTGGATTGTGCCAGGTCAAAGAATTTTAACTTCATCTTAAACAATGGTTGGGAACCAACCATTGTTTTCTAAGGTTTTTTTTTTAAGCTGATTTTTAGCTGGGTAGACAATGAAATTGGGCCAAAATCTTGACTTTCCTCAGCATATAGACCCTCAAAATTGTGATCACCCCTATCCCACCTCCACTCATGCCTGTGCAGTGGGTTGATATACTGGGCAGTTCCCACCATCATCCTGGCCTGGCTGCCTTCTTGGGTAATCATGTTGGGCAGTACCCATGACTTCAAATGACTTCTCTAGTCATCCAAACCTTAGGGAAAATGTGCTAATCTGGCAACTGAATCTTCTAGTCCTTTTAGAATAGTGTTGTACAGTTTGACCAAGTGAGGCTTTCACAGTAGAATTTCAAATGCCCACCATGGAAGTGTTTAGGCAAATGTGACTTTCAGCAGTTTCCATCACACCAAGGTCTGCTGCCTTGGCCTCCCCTGCTCCCTTTCTCCAGACCACACTTGCAAGGGCAACTTCTGTTAAACAAACTCTCCTGAGGCACAAAGATACCCCTGCAAGAGATCTCTGACATTTTCACATTTTCTTCCTGGTGTCTCAATGGAAGGAGAACAGGTATTACTCCCGATTCTGAGCTCTTCTTTGACATACATGTGTTTGTCCCATCCTGGCTAGCACCATGCAAACGAGTATTTGCCAAGAGAAAGAAAATATGTACCAAGTGGGAAGTTCAGGGGAAATTGAGATGATTTCAGTACTTCTTTTCCAAGCATTCTTAAAATAGCAGAGGTTTGAGGAACAAAACACAACCAAAGAATCTTCTAGTTCTTAGTGCATTTAATATAAGTTGCCTACTTGGAATATTTAGAAGGTCTAGAATAGTTGCGCAGTGTGCAAATTATTCCCCCATTTAGTGTGTGCGGGATTTTTTCATCCAAGATGGAAATCTGTTATTATACAGTGATTATAAATATAATACATGCTTGATGTAAAATGTTCTACCTTTACAGCTGCGTATAGCATTAAAAAATGAGTCTTCCACAATTCCTCCTTCACCTAATTAATCACTATTAACAATTGTCAATACATTCTTTTGTGCATGTATAATTTATTTTATATAACTGAAATCTTGCTTTGTGTAATTGTTCTGTAATTTGCTTAATTTATCTAGTATATCCTGGGCATTCTTCTATGGGTAGAGACAGCTCTTTAAGGTTCTATTTTGGCATTAACTAAACTTGGAGTCGAAATAAAAATTAGGAAAGTGAATTTTTAACTTGATTTGGGGAATTTTTTCCTTTAGATTTTTTTCCTCTTACTAATGTTTGGGGTTCAGAGAGAGAATATAGTTTGACTCAAATTGCATCTCAATTAAGCCAGAGAAATTTTCTGATGCACTTAACTTTTCCACCTAAATATTGGTGGAAACTAATATAATGATAAAGTGGCCTCGCCCTCCCATGCCTCACCTGCCACCCCATTTCTGATCTAACAACTTTGGGGGAATGGAAGGGGGTGATAGGATAAAGGTGGGCTCAGCTTCAGGGTCACACTGTGGGGAGGCACTACTAGAACCCAGGGCCTGGACACAGATCAGGGCTGCTGCAGGTGGAGGTACGTCCAAGCTGTAGGCAGGATGCTCAGTCCTTCGTGAAGCCTCCTTGGAACAGGGCCACTGGGAATCCATGCAGTGGAGTACGGGAGATGCTGTTAAAATGAAGACTTTCTTGAGCCTCACTCATGCAGAGAGGAAGGCCAACATAAATAAATCTCATCCTTTTTAACAATTGTATAATATCCCACTGTGTAAAGATATATGCTTAGGGATACAACTGAGGAACTTTTAGTTGGTTATTTTGTTCATTTATTCAACACGTGTGTATTGAATGTAAATTTCTGGAACAATCCCTGTTCCAGAAATTGGGAATACAACAGGGAACAAAAGAGACAAAGATATTTTTCCTTGTGGAGCTTTTATTTGAGTGTGGAGTAGCGGAGAACATGACAGCAGAAGAATGAATATAATATGTACAATGTTAGTGAGTGACATGGATAAAAATAAAATAGTCAAATGGATTAGGAGTGAGTGTGTGTGTGTGCGCACATGTGTGTGTGTGTGCTGGGAGGGTAGACAGTGGTGATTTTAAGGGACAGTGGTCAGGTACAGCCTCTGAGTGGTCATATGCGAATCAACACCCAAGGTGGTGGTGGTGAGAGAGTAAACAAGCAGATGCAGGAGAAAAGCATTCCTGGCATAGGAAACAGCATGTGCAAAGGCCCTGAGATGAGGTCATGGTCAACAAACAGCAGAGTTCTCTGTGATCAGGACAGATTGAGAAAGGGACAGAATCATAGGAGTTAAGGTCACAGGGTAAATGGAGGACAGACTCATTAAGGTCTTAAAGGCAGTTTTTAAAATATACAGCAGCCTGTAATCCCGCGCCTTTGGGAGGCTGAGGTGAGTGGATTGCCTGAGCC